>NW_026970459.1:0-255409 GCF_028390025.1 Pseudophryne corroboree
ATGCAATGAATGAACCTCACCCTGGGTGAACAAGCTTCATGACCATGGTGTCTCCTATGCAAAATAAGTATGATTTGGGATAGGGCTGGGAGGGCCGCTGCTCAGGCACATCTCTGTCAAGTAAAGGAGATTCAACTGAGGCAGCACAAGGGAACTCTCATCTGGGGACAACAACTGCAGGGAGAACACATATTTTCAGATGAACATGGGAGGGCAGAAGGCTGCCTAAAACTGAAGCACCCCCAAACAACAAACCAAATGCAACAACTAGTGCAAGCATTCCTGGGGGAAGGCCTGCCGCAGATGGATTTGCATATGGTGATGTCATCCAAGCAGTGGGTCAAAGTTGGCTTCAACCCTCATCTGCATATGAAAAGAGAAAAGGGGCGTGCAGGGCATGGCGGCCTTTTGCGGTGCTTGGATGACCCCTAGTTCGCATTAAACACCCCCACCCACCTTTGGTGTGGGGCTCATGTTGGCCATGCCCCATCCCCTGAAGCATTCAAGCTGATTTCTTGCAGCAGCTGGGCACTGTAACAGCTCCAGAGCTGCTCTGTAAGGCAAGTAAAAGATTGTGTGGGCCCTGCAGCACTACCTGTAGTTTGCATTGTGCATTGGAAGGCACAAAGTAAGCAGACGGGAGGAGAAGTCAGGATAGTGCACAAGGGTATAGAAGGGAGGGGCTCAAGATAAAAGAAGTGGAAACAGACAGCA
Source organism: Pseudophryne corroboree (assembly GCF_028390025.1). NCBI lineage: Eukaryota > Metazoa > Chordata > Amphibia > Anura > Myobatrachidae > Pseudophryne > Pseudophryne corroboree. The sequence goes on from NW_026970459.1 coordinate 715, forward strand.
AACTAGGCTGGAGAAAGACCTGAGACAAAGAGATCTGAATTATACGAGAGCCGACCAGAGGAAACACAAATTATGCAGTCAAGTGTCCCACATTTGGGGAAATCGTAGGAGCAGCACACCCAGAGTGCAATGGGTGAGCCTTGCCCTGGGAGAAGCAACTTCCTGATCATAGTATCTCACCTGGCAGGTAAGTAGGAGTTGGGCTAGAGCTGGGGAGGGTCGCTGCTCGGGCACCCCCCTGTCAAGTGAAGGAGATCCAACTGAGGCAGCACAAAGAAACTCTCGAAAGAAGAACAAGGCTAGAGGAAGATCTGAGACAAAGAAATCTGACTTTTACCAGAGCTGACCAGAGGAAAGCACAAACACAGTCCCCCACTACCACAAATAATGCAGTCGAGTTTCCCACATTTGGGGAAATCACAGGGGTCAGCATACCCAGAATGCAATGAATGAACCTCACCCTGGGAGAACAATCTTCATGACCATGGTAACTCCTATGCAAAATAAGTATGATTTGGGATAGGGCTGGGGAGGGCCGCTGCTCAGGCACATCTCTGTCAAGTAAAGGAGATTCAACTGAGGCAGCACAAGGGAACTCTCATCTGGGTACAACAACTGCAGGGAGAACACATATTTTCAGATGAACATGGGAGGGCAGAAGGCTGCCTAATACTGAAGCATCCCCAAACAACAAACCAAATGCAACAACTAGTAAAAGCATTCCAGGGTGAAGGTCTGCAGAAGACGGATTTGCATACGGTGATGTCATCCAAGCAGTGGGCCAAAGTTGGCTGGAACCCTCATCTGCATATAAAAAGAGAAAAGGGTTATGCAGGGCATGGCGGCCTTTTGCGGCGCTTGGATGACCCCTAGTTTGCATTAAACACCTCCACCCTCCTTCGGTGTGGGGCTCATGTTGGCTATGCCCCAGCCCCTGAAGCATTCAAGCTGATTTCTTGCAGCAGCTGGGCACTGTAACAGCTCCAGAGCTGCTCTGTAAGGCAAGTAAAAGGGTGTGGGCCCTGCAGCACTACCTATAGTTCGCATTGTGCGTTGGAAGGCACAAAGTAAGCAGAAAGGAGGAGAAGTCAGGATAGTGCGCAAGGGCATAGAAGGGAGCGGCTCAAGAAAAGAGAAGTGGAAACAGACAGCAAACTAGGCTGGAGAGAGACCTGAGACAAAGAGATCTGAATTATACGAGAGCCGACCAGGGGAAACACAAATTATGCAGTCAAGTTTCCCACATTTGGGGAAATCGCAGGAGCAGCACACCCAGAGTGCAATGGGTGAGCCTTGCCCTGGGAGAAGCACCTTCATGATCATAGTATCTCACCTGGCAGGTAAGTAGGAGTTGGGCGAGAGCTGGGGAGGGTCGCTGCTCGGGTACTTCCCTGTAAAGTGAAGGAGATCCAACTGAGGCAGCACAAGGGAACTCTCGAAAGAAGAACAAGGCTAGAGGAAAATCTGAGACAAAGAAATCTGAGTTTTACCAGAGCTGACCAGAGGAAAGCACAAACACAGTCCCCCACTACCACAAATAATGCAGTTGAGTTTCCCACATTTGGGTAAATCACAGGGGTCAGCATACCCAAAATGCAATGAATGAACCTCACCCTGGGAGAACAATCTTCATGACCATGGTATCTCCTATGCAAAATAAGTATGATTTGGGATAGGGCTGGGGAGGGCCGCTGCTCAGGCACATCTCTGTCAAGTAAAGGAGATTCAACTGAGGCAGCACAAGGGAACTCTCATCTGGGGACAACAACTGCAGGGAGAACACATTTTTTCAGATGAACATGGGAGGGCAGAAGGCTGCCTAATACTGAAGCACCCCCAAACAACAAACCAAATGCAACAACTAGTACAAGCATTCCTGGGGGAAGTTCTGCAGAAGACGGATTTGCATACGGTGATGTCATCCAAGCAGTGGGCCAAAGTTGGCTGGAACCCTCATCTGCATATGAAAAGAGAAAAGGGGTGTGCAGGGCATGGCGGCCTTTTGCGGCGCTTGGATGACCCTTAGTTCGCATTAAACACCCCCACCCTCCTTCGGTGTGGGGCTCATGTTGGCCATGCCCCATCCCCTGAAGCATTCAAGCTGATTTCTTGCAGCAGCTTGGCACTGTAACAGCTCCAGAGCTGCTCTGTAAGGCAAGTAAAAGGGTGTGGGCCCTGCAGCACTACCTGTAGTTTGCATTGTGCATTGGAAGGCACAAAGTAAGCAGACAGGAGGAGAAGTCAGGATAGTGCACAAGGGTATAAAAGCGAGTTTCCCACATTTGGGAAAATCACAGGGGTCAGCATACCCAGAATGCAATGAATGAACCTCACCCTGGGAGAACAATCTTCATGACCATGGTATCTCCTATGCAAAATAAGTATGATTTGGGATAGGGCTGGGGAGGGCCGCTGCTCAGGCACATCTCTGTCAAGTAAAGGAGATTCAACTGAGGCAGCACAAGGGAACTCTCATCTGGGGACAACAACTGCAGGGAGAACACATATTTTCAGATGAAAATCTTGGTCATGCTCTGGTTTCTCTTCAGAACGAACAAATCTTTCGCCTTTTACTAAAGATTTCCGTGGAGAGGAGCAAAACCGAGTTTTATCTCAATTTTTGCATGCCCCATATTATTGGGGTTTCTTTTATCAGTTTAAAGACAGAACGAGTGTGCTTTCTTGTTAGCTTTAATGTAAGCTCATTTGCATAGAAATGACAGTAAATGTTTGTTTCTTTTCAAACAGAACTTTCTTGACCATGCTACTTGCTTGAAAGATCTGGGAGCACATGGAATACAGTACAAACCATGCTTATAGCAAGGAGAAGCCAGGTGAGAAATCTGCTTTCTTTCAAGTTGGGCGCTCACTTTGATCTGAATGAGGACTGCTGGCACAGCATTTAGGCGACAGGTGGAATCTTGGTCATGCTCTGGTTTCTCTTCAGAACGAACAAATCTTTCGCCTTTTATTAAAGATTTCTGTGGAGAGGAGCAAAACTGAGTTTTATCTCAATTTTTGCATGCCCCATATTATTGGGGTTTCTTTTATCAGTTTAAAGACAGAACGAGTGTGCTTTCTTGTTAGCTTTAATGTAAGTTTATTTGCATAACAATGACTATAAATGTCTGTTTCTTTTCAAGCAGAACTTTCTTGACCATACTAATTGCTTGAAAGATCTGGGAGCACATGGAAAAGAGTACAAACCATGTTTATAGCAAGGGGAAGCCTGGTGAGAAATCTGCTTTCTTTCATTCAAATTGGGTGCTCACTTTGATCTGAATGAGAACTGCTGGCATGGCACTCAGGCGACAGGTGGAATCTTGGTCATGCTCTGGTTTCTCTTCAGAACTAACAAATATTTCGCCTTTTATTAAAGATTTCCGTGGAGAGGAGCAAAACTGAGTTTTATCTCAATTTTTGCATGCCCCATATTATTGGGGTTTCTTTTATCAGTTTAAAGACAGAACGAGTGTGCTTTCTTGTTAGCTTTAATGTAAGTTTATTTGCATAACAATGACAGTAAATGTTTGTTTCTTTTCAAACAGAACTTTCTTGACCATGCTACTTGCTTGAAAGATCTGGGAGCACATGGAAAACAGTACAAACCATGCAGTATCACAAGAGCCTTTATTTGATCTTTCATGAAGATAGAGCAGAATTGAGGACACGTCAACAATTTCTGCCGAAGGTGGTTCATCTTTCCACATGGTGCCTTTGGCCACTGACACCTTCGTTGAGTCAAAGTCTCTGGCTGTGGTCAGAACTTTGAAAATTTATGTCACCAGAACGGTTCAGATTAGGAAAACAGAGGCTCTGTTTGTCCTGTATGCTCCCATCAGGATTGGGTGTCCTGCTTCCATGTAGACCATTATGCGCTGGATCTGTGGTAAGATTCAGCATGCTCGTTCCACGGCAGGATTGCCGTTACTGAAGTAGGTGAAGACCCATTCTACTAGAAAGGTGGGTTCATCCTTGGCAGCTGGTCGGGGAGTCTCGGCATTGCAACTTTGCCGAGCAGCTATTTAGTAAACACTTTTGCTAAGTTTTACAAGTTTGATACCTTGGCTGATGATAACCTTAAGTTGGGTCATTCGGTGCTGCAGAGTCGTACGCACTCTCCCACCCGTTCAAGAGCTTTGGTATAACCCCATGGTTCTTAATGTGACCCCAGCATCCTCTAGGTCGTATGAGAAAATAGGATTTTAATACCTACCGGTAAATCCTTTTCTCTTAGTCTGTAGAGGATGCTGGGCACCCGTCCCAGTCCATACTGTGTCTGCAGTTATTACTTGTGGTTATACACATGTTGTGTTATGGTTCTGGTCAGCTTTTTGCTGCAATTGTTCATGCCGTTGGCTTGTGTTCTGTTGAATGCCACTTTCTGCGGCATGCTTAAGGTGTGAGCTGGTAAGATGCTCACCTTAGTTTAACAATAAATCCTTTCCTCGAAATGTCCGTCTCCCTGGGCACAGTTCCTATAACTGGAGTCTGGAGGAGGGGCATAGAGGGAGGAGCCAGTTCACACCCTTTGAAAGTCTTAAAGTGCCCATGTCTCTTGCGGATCCCGTCTATACCCCATGGTTCTTAATGTGACCCCAGCATCCTCTACGGACTAAGAGAAAAGAATGCCCTTGCGCACTATCCTGACTTCTCCTCCCGTCTGCTTACTTTGTGCCTTCCAACGCACAATGCGAACTACAGGTGGTGCTGCAGGGCCCACACCCTTTTACTTGCCTTACAGAACAGCTCTGGAGCTGTTACAGTGCCCAGCTGCTGCAAGAAATCAGCTTGAATGCTTCAGGGGATGGGGCATGGCCAACATGAGCCCCACACCAAAGGAGGGTGGGGGTGTTTAATGTGAACTAGGGGTCATCCAAGCACTGCAAAAGGCCGCCATGCCCTGCATGCCCCTTTTCTCTTTTCATATGCAGATGAGGGTTCCAGTCAACTTTGGCCCACTGCTTGGATAACATCACCGTATGCAAATCCGTCTGCTGCAGACCTTCCCCCAGGAATGCTTGTACTAGTTGTTGCATATGGTGCTTCAGTATTAGGCAGCCTTCCGCCCTCCCATGTTCATCTGAAAAGATGTGGTCTCCCTGCAGTTGTTGTCCCCAGACGAGAGTTCCCTTGTGCTTCCTCAGTTGAATCTCCTTAACTTGACGGGGGAGGGGCTGCCCGAGCAGCCACCCTCCCCAGCCCTATCCCAACTCATCCTTATTTTGCATATGAGATCTCTTGATCATGAAGATTGTTCTCACAGGGTGAGGTTCATCCATTATATTTTAAAATAGGAAGGTACAAATTACATATTTGAATTGCATCTATGTGCTGGATTCAAATGTCCCCCCCCCCCTTCCTTTCTCAATTGTGCCCGTCAGCAGCTATTCTAAGGTTGCTGCCAATGGGTGTGACACATTAATTTCTTCTGTGGGGTACACTGGACTCCACAAGGATTCACATTGGGGTGTAGAGTAGGATCTTGATCTGAGGCACCAACCGGCTCAAAGCTTTTGACTGTTCCCAAGAAGCTCAGTGCATTCTCCTCTATAACCCCGCTTCCATGAACAGGGAGCTCAGTTTGTAGTTGGTGCCTTCAGTAGCAGGCCACTTAACAGGGGCCTGCCTCAAGCAGCCTATTCTTAGCTATTAATTTTGACAAGAAAAGAAGAACTTGTTTTATGAGAATCTACAAGGGCTGCAGCAGGCTAGGTCTAATAGACATCTTTACTGCAGCTTCATCACTCCCAGCGGCGCTGTATACTCCCGTGCCCTGGTTGCTGGGTCACTGCAGCGGAGGCTCCGGTTTCATCCTAAGGTCAGTCACACACACACCACCCTTCCGGATCACGAGGCCGCTGATGAAGGGGAGCGAGGCCGTAGGGGGTGGGCCGTGTGCGCACTGCGGTGGATACTGATTACTGGGCAGCCGCTCCACTAGCCACCAGGTACAGTTAAGGAGCACAGGTCTGGGGGTTTTTCTCCTATATTAACCCAATTTTGTACTGCCCGCAGCGCATTGTGATAGGTAATAGGGCCTGATTCAGGTTGGATTGCAATCACAATAAGCGATCCAACTGCAAAAATTGCTAAGAGCATACGCATGTGCCTGCATTTTCTGCGGCACCCCGCAGAGAATGTGATCGCCTCTGCCTGTCAATCGGGGCGGGGAAGGGGGGGAGAGGTGGGTCAGCAACACTCCATTTCCAAGTCAGAGATGGAGCGGTGCGGGGGCAAGGCTTCAAAATGGGGTCTGCAACAGAGGAGACACAGGAGGCATGGTCACAGCGGCTGTATGACATCACATTCAGCCGCTGTGATCACAAAAATGGTGGCGGCTTCCTGCGCGCACATACAGTCTGCCCCAGCAGGAGCCTACACCATTTTTTATGATCACGCTGAACTGCAGTGCGACTGCAATTACAGCATGGTCAAGAAGGGAGGCGTCATGCTGGGTGGCCATGCCCTGTCACTGTGCAGGAGCCAGCACCGCTCACACACTAGTCCCCGGGTGCAGCCCCCAACCCCCGGGACACCCGGAGCAACAAAATGTAGATTCAGGCCACCAGGCCACGCCCCTACCTATGAAACCATGCCTCCTTTTTACCATTGCGCTGCTTATCTGCGCGCACTGCATTACAATCTCCCTCGCCACCTCTCTGGGTGTCACCAGTGATAGTGACACCTCTGCCATGCTTGTAGCAGCTGGTCCTAAGATCTACGCCTCAAACCCTGAGTGTTTGCCCTTGTGACTTGTTGATCATCATAGCGAAGCATATGCTTACAGAAAACTGCAGGGGCTTAGATTGAAAATAAAAAAATTGATGGGTATAAGGTAGAGAGGAGCGGGTTCGGTTCTCCGAGAACCGAATTCCCCACAAACTCCACGTGGTTTACACTGGTCCAAGGCAGGCTCGGTTGTTCCCGCCTGACTCGGAAAACCTGAACAAGGGAAAATGTCATCATCCCGCTGTCGGATTCTCGCGAGATTCGGATTCCATATAAAGAGCTGCGCGTTGCTGCCATTTTTACTCGTGCATTGAAGAGAGAGCGGAGAGGACGTGGCTATGTTCTCTCAGTGGAAATCTCAATATCAGTGCTCAGTATCAGTGGTTACTTATTGCTGCTCAGTAATACTAGTAGTGTGTCTCTCCTGCTCAGTGTCAGTTCTCAGTAGTATCCTCATCAGTGCTCAGTATCACTGCTCATTGTCTTGTGCTGCATTGTGGTGCTCAGCATACTACAGTACATTACTAATAGTCCAGTGCTGCATCTTGCTGCTCAGTGTCAGTTCTAGTATCCTCATCAGTGCTCACTATCACTGCTCATTACATTGTGGTGTTCTGTATACTACAGTAACATAGTAATATAGTAACATAGTTTTTGAGGTTGAATAGAGGCAAATTGCCCATCGTGTTCAACCTGTTTTAAGTTGTGATGATTCTACATACTTGCTGAATAATGTTTTATGACTAGTTAGCTACTATAACTCATGTTACCCCCGGATTAACCATGTTGATATTTTAAGTATTATAACCTTGGATAGCTTTTTCATTCAGAAATGTATCCATTCCTTTTTTAAATCCAATTACAGAGTCCGCCATTACCACCTTCCCTGGCAGGGAATTCCACATCCTGATTGCCCTAACAGTGAAGAATCCTTTCCTCCATTGCGTTCTGAACTTTCCTCCAGTCGCAGCGAGTGACCACGTGTTCTTTTAATAAATAATTCCTCTGATAACTCTTTGTTATGTATCTTTACATATTTGAAGATATTAATAATATCTCCTCTTAGGCACCTCTTTTCTAGTGTATAAATATTCAGCCTAGTAAGTCTTTCCTTATAGTCAAGTACTTTTAGGCCTTTAATCAATTTAGTCTTCAGGATCTCTTACACTTCCATGAGCAGCAGAGTAGTGCAATGGAAGCATGCTGGGCCCATACCCCAGAGGTCGATTGATCGAAACTATCCTCTGCTATGTGCATTTTTTTTTTTATAATTAAAGTAATCAAAAACTGGGATTGATATTTTGGCTCTTTTATTTTTACTTAAAGTACAATAACTTTTATCATTTTAATTTGTTTTAATAGTATATTGACAGCATTGTTTTCTTTAAAAAATCCACTTAATTTTCTTTACCCTATTACTGAAATGGTAATTGACAAAAACAAACTACATTGTCACCAGAAGAGCAATGCAAAATGTACAAGTGATATATGAAAATCATCTTCCATCTTGAATTTCAATGATGCATTGGGACAACAATTTGTGAGAAACATCTTCACCCATAAAGAAAGATTTTCTTAATTCCTTACCTGTGTGCTGATTAGATATCACCTTGTTTTCACATTAAACAGACTTCCCCATGAGGAAGCAGCAATGATGCAGTGACGTTTCCTGGTGTCAACCTGTATTATTTCAGTAGACATTGAAATGAGGATGCATCTTTGATGCCTTTCCAATGAAGCAAGTTTAATTCAGTAATAGGTGAAAAACCATTCCTACAAAGGTGTTAATCAGAGACTTGGCTTTGTGGACACTTTTCAGAGAGCAAATTTGTTAGCATAAACATAAAATCAGAAAATGAAGAGCTGTTTAATCACTCAATTGTACTTTTCTGCCAGCATAATTTTTTTTCTCTGCAACCCACTGCTAAATTGTGCTTCCTAGCTGTTTTTTTATAAAATCACTTAATCAAATCTAACTCTGATTACATCAGAGAAGGCCAGGTACCCTACACCATAAGGGGGTTTTTTGAAATTTTGACTTGTCTACTTAAAGATCACCAAAATCTGATTACAAGGTCAATTACATCCCTGGGTGGGATTGAACCACCAACCTTTTGGTTAATAGCCAAACATGCTAACCGATTGCGCCACAGAGACACCTTGCAAAAGTCAATACTGACAAAGGCTAATAAGCATTCATCTAGAACGTTTCCTAGAAAAACTTTAAAAAGTCAATAATCTGGAGAATTTTTGTAAGAAACACATTGGTACTTTCCCATGATGAGTGAGTGCTTCAGGATTTCTTGCACTTACATGGGCTATTAACCAAAAGGTTGGTGGTTCAATCCCACCCAGGGATGTAATTGACCTTGTCAACAGATTTTGGTGATCTTTAAGAAGACAAGTCAAAATTTCATACCCCCTCTTATGGTGTAGGGTACCTGGCCTTCTCTGACGTAATCAGAGTTAGATTTAATTAAGTGATTTTATAAAAAACAGCTAGGAAGCACAATTTAGCAGTGGGTTGCAGAGAAAAAAATAACATTTTAAACCTACCGGTAATTTTTTTTTCTCGTAGTCCGTAGAGGATGATGGGGACTCCGTAAGGACCATGGGGGATAGACGGGCTCCGCAGCAGACATGGGCACTTTAAAAAAGACTTTTGATCTGGGTGTGCACTGGCTCCTCCCTCTATGCCCCTCCTCCATACCTCAGTTAGAGAAACTGTGCCCAGAGGAGACGGACAGTACGAGGAAAGGATTTTTGTTAATCCAAGGTCAAGATTCATACCAGCCACACCAATCACACCGTATAACTTGTGATATACTACCCAGTTAACAGTATGAAAACAACATAGCATCAGTCCAAGACCGATGAAAACTAACATATAACCCTTATGTAAGCAATAACTATATACAAGTCTTGCAGAAGTAGACCGCACTTGGGACGGGCACCCAGCATCCTCTACGGACTACGAGAAAAAGATTTACCGGTAGGTTTAAAATCTTATTTTCTCTTACGTCCTAGAGGATGCTGGGGACTCCGTAAGGACCATGGGGATTATACCAAAGCTCCCAAACGGGCAGGAGAGTGCGGATGACTCTGCAGCACTGATTGAGCAAACAGGAGGTCCTCCTCAGCCAGGGTATCAAACTTATAGAACTTTGCAAAGGTGTTTGAACCAACTTTGACCCACTGCATGGATGACATCACCATATGCAAATCCATCTGCGGCAGGCCTTCCCCCAGGAATGCTTGAACTAGTTGTTGCATTTGGTTTGTTGTTTGGGGGTGCTTCAGTATTAGGCAGCCTTCTGCCCTCCCATGTTCATCTGAAAATATGTGTTCTCCCTGCAGTTGTTGTCCCCAGATGAGAGTTCCCTTGTGCTGCCTCAGTTGAATCTCCTTTACTTGACAGAGATGTGCCTGAGCAGCGGCCCTCCCCAGCCCTATCCCAAATCATACTTATTTTGCATAGGAGATACCATGGTCATGAAGATTGTTCTCCCAGGGTTAGGTTCATTCATTGCATTCTGGGTATGCTGACCCCTGTGATTTCCCCAAATGTGGGAAACTCAACTGCATTATTTGTGGTAGTGGGGGACTGTGTTTGTGCTTTCCTCTGGTCAGCTCTGGTAAAAGTCAGATTTCTTTGTCTCAGATCTTCCTCTAGCCTTGTTCTTCTTTTGAGAGTTCCCTTGTGCTGCCTCAGTTGGATCTCCTTCACTTGACAGGGGGGTGCCCGAGCAGCGACCCTCCCCAGCTCTAGCCCAACTCCTACTTACCTGCCAGGTGAGATACTATGATCATGAAGATGCTTCTCCCAGGGCAAGGCTCACCCATTGCACTCTGGGTGTGCTGCCCCTGCGATTTCCCCAAATGTGGGAAACTTGACTGCATAATTTGTGTTTCCCCTGGTCGGCTCTCATATAATTCAGATCTCTTTGTCTCAGGTCTCTCTCCAGCCTAGTTTGCTGTCTGTTTCCACTTCTTTTTTCTTGAGCCCCTCCCTTCTATACCCTTGTGCACTATCCTGACTTCTCCCGTCTGCTTACTTTGTGCCTTCCAACGCACAATGCAAACTACAGGTAGTGCTGCAGGGCCCACACCCTTTTACTTGCTTTACAGAGCAGCTCTGGAGCTGTTACAGCTCTGGAGCTGTCACAATGTTTTATGACTAGTTAACTACTACAACTCATGTTCCCCCTGGATTAACCATGTTGATATTTTAAGTATTATAACCTTGGATAGCTTTTTCATTCAGAAATGTATCCATTCCTTTTTTAAATCCAATTACAGAGTCCACCATTACCACCTTCCCTGGCAGGGAATTCCACATCCTGATTGCCCTAACAGTGAAGATCATAGTATCTCACCTGGCAGGTAAGTAGGAGTTGGGCTAGAGCTGTGGAGGATTGCTGCTTGGGCACCCCCTGTCAAGTGAAGGAGATCCAACTGAGGCAGCACAAGGGAACTCTCGAAAGAAGAACAAGGCTAGAGGAAGATCTGAGACAAAGAAATCTGACTTTTACCAGAGCTGACCAGAGGAAAGCACAAACACAGTCCCCCACTACCACAAATAATGCAGTCGAGTTTCCCACATTTGGGGAAATCACAGGGGTCAGCATACCCAGAATGCAATGAATGAACCTCACCCTGGGAGAACAATCTTCATGACCATGGTATCTCCTATGCAAAATAAGTATGATTTGGGATAGGGCTGGGGAGGGCCGCTGCTCAGGCACATCTCTGTCAAGTAAAGGAGATTCAACTGAGGCAGCACAAGGGAACTCTCATCTGGGGACAACAACTGCAGGGAGAACACATATTTTCAGATGAACATGGGAGGGCAGAAGGCTGCCTAATACTGAAGCACCCCCAAACAACAAACCAAATGCAACAACTAGTGCAAGCATTCCTGGGGGAAGGCCTGCAGCAGATGGATTTGAATATGGTGATGTCATCCAAGCAGTGGGTCAAAGTTGGCTTCAACCCTCATCTGCTTATGAAAAGAGAAAAGGGGCGTGCAGGGCATGGCAGCCTTTTGCGGTGCTTGGATGACCCCTAGTTCGCATTAAACACCTCCACCCTCCTTCGGTGTGGGGCTCATGTTGGCTATGCCCCAGCCCCTGAAGCATTCAAGCTGATTTCTTGCAGCAGCTGGGCACTGTAACAGCTCCAGAGCTGCTCTGTAAAGCAAGTAAAAGGGTGTGGGCCCTGCAGCACTACCTGTAGTTTGCATTGTGCGTTGGAAGGCACAAAGTAAGCAGACGGGAGAAGTCAGGATAGTGCACAAGGGTATAGAAGGGAGGGGCTCAAGAAAAAAGAAGTGGAAACAGACAGCAAACTAGGCTGGAGAGAGACCTGAGACAAAGAGATCTGAATTATATGAGAGCCGACCAGGGGAAACACAAATTATGCAGTCAAGTTTCCCACATTTGGGGAAATCGCAGGGGCAGCACACCCAGAGTGCAATGGGTGAGCCTTGCCCTGGGAGAAGCATCTTCATGATCATAGTATCTCACCTGGCAGGTAAGTAGTTGTTGTCCCCAGATGAGAGTTCCCTTGTGCTGCCTCAGTTGAATCTCCTTTACTTGACAGGGGGATGCTCGAGCAGCGACCCTCCCCAGCTCTAGCCCAACTCCTACTTACAAACGAAGGACACTAGAATGAAAATTTTAAAGCCTCCTGTTAGTGCTTCATCTACACGTTATAGCCCTGAATTTTCCAATGCCTATCTCTTTGCAAAAGAGAGATATCGGCAAGGAAAAGCTGTATTGTACCTTTGCATTTTTCTCCCAAACGAAAGACACTAGAATGAAAATTTTAAAGCCTCCTGTTAGTGCTTCATCTACACGTTATAGCCCTGCATTTTCCAATGCCTATCTCTTTGCAAAAGAGAGATATCGGCAAGGAAAAGCTGCATTGTACCTTTGCATTTTTCTCCCAAACGAAAGACACTAGAATGAAAATTGTAAAGCCTCCTGTTAGTGCTTCATCTACACGTTATAGCCCTGCATTTTCCAATGCCTAGCTCTTTGCAAAAGAGAGATATTGGCAAGGAAAAGCTGTATTGTACCTTTGCATTTTTCTCCCAAACGAAGGACACTAGATTGAAAATTTTAAAGCCTCCTATTAGTGCTTCATCTACACGTTATAGCCCTGAATTTTCCAATGCCTATCTCTTTGCAAAAGAGAGATATCGGCAAGGAAAAGCTGCATTGTACTTTTGCATTTTTCTCCCAAACGAAAGACACTAGAATGAAAATTTTAAAGCCTCCTTTTAGTGCTTCATCTACACGTTATAGCCCTGCATTTTCCAATGCCTATCTCTTTGCAAAAGAGAGATATCGGCAAGGAAAAGCTGTATTGTACCTTTGCATTTTTCTCCCAAACGAAAGACACTAGAATGAAAATTGTAAAGCCTCCTGTTAGTGCTTCATCTACACGTAATAGCCCTGAATTTTCCAATGCCTATCTCTTTGCAAAAGAGAGATATCGGCAAGGAAAAACTGTATTGTACCTTTGCATTTTTCTCCCAAACGAAAGACACTAGAATGAAAATTTTAAAGCCTCCTGTTAGTGCTTCATCTACACGTTATAGCCCTGAATTTTCCAATGCCTAGCTCTTTGCAAAAGAGAGATATCGGCAAGGAAAAGCTGTATTGTACCTTTGCATTTTTCTCCCAAACGAAGGACACTAGAATGAAAATTTTAAAGCCTCCTGTTAGTGCTTCATCTACACGTTATAGCCCTGAATTTTCCAATGCCTATCTCTTTGCAAAAGAGAGATATCGGCAAGGAAAAGCTGTATTGTACCTTTGCATTTTTCTCCCAAACGAAAGACACTAGAATGAAAATTTTAAAGCCTCCTGTTAGTGCTTCATCTACACGTTATAGCCCTGAATTTTCCAATGCCTATCTCTGTGCAAAAGAGAGATATCGGCAAGGAAATGCTGTATTGTACCTTTGCATTTTTCTCCCAAACGAAAGACACTAGAATGAAAATTTTAAAGCCTCCTGTTAGTGCTTCATCTACACGTTATAGCCCTGCATTTTCCAATGCCTATCTCTTTGCAAAAGAGAGATATCGGCAAGGAAATGCTGCATTGTACCTTTGCATTTTTCTCCCAAACGAAAGACACTAGAATGAAAATTGTAAAGCCTCCTGTTAGTGCTTCATCTACACGTTATAGCCCTGCATTTTCCAATGCCTAGCTCTTTGCAAAAGAGAGATATTGGCAAGAAAAGCTGTATTGTACCTTTGCATTTTTCTCCCAAACGAAGGACACTAGATTGAAAATTTTAAAGCCTCCTATTAGTGCTTCATCTACACGTTATAGCCCTGAATTTTCCAATGCCTATCTCTTTGCAAAAGAGAGATATCGGCAAGGAAAAGCTGCATTGTACTTTTGCATTTTTCTCCCAAACGAAAGACACTAGAATGAAAATGTTAAAGCCTCCTTTTAGTGCTTCATCTACACGTAATAGTCCTGAATTTTCAAATGCCTATCTCTTTGCAAAAGAGAGATATCGGCAAGGAAATGCTGTATTGTACCTTTGCATTTTTCTCCCAAACGAAAGACACTAGAATGAAAATTTTAAAGCCTCCTGTTAGTGCTTCATCTACACGTTATAGCCCTGCATTTTCCAATGCCTATCTCTTTGCAAAAGAGAGATATCGGCAAGGAAAAGCTGTATTGTACCTTTGCATTTTTCTCCCAAACGAAAGACACTAGAATGAAAATTTTAAAGCCTCCTGTTAGTGCTTCATCTACACGTTATAGCCCTGAATTTTCCAATGCCTATCTCTTTGCAAAAGAGAGATATCGGCAAGGAAAAGCTGTATTGTACCTTTGCATTTTTCTCCCAAACGAAAGACACTAGAATGAAAATTTTAAAGCCTCCTGTTAGTGCTTCATCTACACGTTATAGCCCTGCATTTTCCAATGCCTATCTCTTTGCAAAAGAGAGATATCGGCAAGGAAAAGCTGCATTGTACCTTTGCATTTTTCTCCCAAACGAAAGACACTAGAATGAAAATTGTAAAGCCTCCTGTTAGTGCTTCATCTACACGTTATAGCCCTGCATTTTCCAATGCCTAGCTCTTTGCAAAAGAGAGATATCGGCAAGGAAATGCTGTATTGTACCTTTGCATTTTTCTCCCAAACGAAAGACACTAGAATGAAAATTTTAAAGCCTCCTGGTAGTGCTTCATCTACACGTTATAGCCCTGAATTTTCCAATGCCTATCTCTTTGCAAAAGAGAGATATCGGCAAGGAAAAACTGTATTGTACCTTTGCATTTTTCTCCCAAACGAAAGACACTAGAATGAAAATTTTAAAGCCTCCTGTTAGTGCTTCATCTACACGTTATAGCCCTGAATTTTCCAATGCCTAGCTCTTTGCAAAAGAGAGATATTGGCAAGGAAAAGCTGTATTGTACCTTTGCATTTTTCTCCCAAACGAAGGACACTAGATTGAAAATTTTAAAGCCTCCTATTAGTGCTTCATCTACACGTTATAGCCCTGAATTTTCCAATGCCTATCTCTTTGCAAAAGAGAGATATCGGCAAGGAAAAGCTGTATTGTACCTTTGCATTTTTCTCCCAAACGAAGGACACTAGAATGAAAATTTTAAAGCCTCCTGTTAGTGCTTCATCTACACGTTATAGCCCTGAATTTTCCAATGCCTATCTCTTTGCAAAAGAGAGATATCGGCAAGGAAAAGCTGTATTGTACCTTTGCATTTTTCTCCCAAACGAAAGACACTAGAATGAAAATTTTAAAGCCTCCTGTTAGTGCTTCATCTACACGTTATAGCCCTGCATTTTCCAATGCCTATCTCTTTGCAAAAGAGAGATATCGGCAAGGAAAAGCTGCATTGTACCTTTGCATTTTTCTCCCAAACGAAAGACACTAGAATGAAAATTGTAAAGCCTCCTGTTAGTGCTTCATCTACACGTTATAGCCCTGCATTTTCCAATGCCTAGCTCTTTGCAAAAGAGAGATATTGGCAAGGAAAAGCTGTATTGTACCTTTGCATTTTTCTCCCAAACGAAGGACACTAGATTGAAAATTTTAAAGCCTCCTATTAGTGCTTCATCTACACGTTATAGCCCTGAATTTTCCAATGCCTATCTCTTTGCAAAAGAGAGATATCGGCAAGGAAAAGCTGCATTGTACTTTTGCATTTTTCTCCCAAACGAAAGACACTAGAATGAAAATTTTAAAGCCTCCTTTTAGTGCTTCATCTACACGTTATAGCCCTGCATTTTCCAATGCCTATCTCTTTGCAAAAGAGAGATATCGGCAAGGAAAAGCTGTATTGTACCTTTGCATTTTTCTCCCAAACGAAAGACACTAGAATGAAAATTGTAAAGCCTCCTGTTAGTGCTTCATCTACACGTTATAGCCCTGAATTTTCCAATGCCTATCTCTTTGCAAAAGAGAGATATCGGCAAGGAAAAACTGTATTGTACCTTTGCATTTTTCTCCCAAACGAAAGACACTAGAATGAAAATTTTAAAGCCTCCTGTTAGTGCTTCATCTACACGTTATAGCCCTGAATTTTCCAATGCCTAGCTCTTTGCAAAAGAGAGATATCGGCAAGGAAAAGCTGTATTGTACCTTTGCATTTTTCTCCCAAACGAAGGACACTAGAATGAAAATTTTAAAGCCTCCTGTTAGTGCTTCATCTACACGTTATAGCCCTGAATTTTCCAATGCCTATCTCTTTGCAAAAGAGAGATATCGGCAAGGAAAAGCTGTATTGTACCTTTGCATTTTTCTCCCAAACGAAAGACACTAGAATGAAAATTTTAAAGCCTCCTGTTAGTGCTTCATCTACACGTTATAGCCCTGAATTTTCCAATGCCTATCTCAGTGCAAAAGAGAGATATCGGCAAGGAAATGCTGTATTGTACCTTTGCATTTTTCTCCCAAACGAAAGACACTAGAATGAAAATTTTAAAGCCTCCTGTTAGTGCTTCATCTACACGTTATAGCCCTGCATTTTCCAATGCCTATCTCTTTGCAAAAGAGAGATATCGGCAAGGAAATGCTGCATTGTACCTTTGCATTTTTCTCCCAAACGAAAGACACTAGAATGAAAATTGTAAAGCCTCCTGTTAGTGCTTCATCTACACGTTATAGCCCTGCATTTTCCAATGCCTAGCTCTTTGCAAAAGAGAGATATTGGCAAGGAAAAGCTGTATTGTACCTTTGCATTTTTCTCCCAAACGAAGGACACTAGATTGAAAATTTTAAAGCCTCCTATTAGTGCTTCATCTACACGTTATAGCCCTGAATTTTCCAATGCCTATCTCTTTGCAAAAGAGAGATATCGGCAAGGAAAAGCTGCATTGTACTTTTGCATTTTTCTCCCAAACGAAAGACACTAGAATGAAAATTTTAAAGCCTCCTTTTAGTGCTTCATCTACACGTAATAGTCCTGAATTTTCCAATGCCTATCTCTTTGCAAAAGAGAGATATCGGCAAGGAAATGCTGTATTGTACCTTTGCATTTTTCTCCCAAACGAAGGACACTAGATTGAAAATTTTAAAGCCTCCTATTAGTGCTTCATCTACACGTTATAGCCCTGAATTTTCCAATGCCTATCTCTTTGCAAAAGAGAGATATCGGCAAGGAAAAGCTGCATTGTACTTTTGCATTTTTCTCCCAAACGAAAGACACTAGAATGAAAATTTTAAAGCCTCCTTTTAGTGCTTCATCTACACGTAATAGTCCTGAATTTTCCAATGCCTATCTCTTTGCAAAAGAGAGATATCGGCAAGGAAATGCTGTATTGTACCTTTGCATTTTTCTCCCAAACGAAAGACACTAGAATGAAAATTTTAAAGCCTCCTGTTAGTGCTTCATCTACACGTTATAGCCCTGCATTTTCCAATGCCTATCT
Source organism: Pseudophryne corroboree (assembly GCF_028390025.1). NCBI lineage: Eukaryota > Metazoa > Chordata > Amphibia > Anura > Myobatrachidae > Pseudophryne > Pseudophryne corroboree. The sequence goes on from NW_026970459.1 coordinate 18,366, forward strand.
CTTTGCAAAAGAGAGATATCGGCAAGGAAAAGCTGCAATGTACTTTTGCATTTTTCTCCCAAACGAAAGACACTAGAATGAAAATTTTAAAGCCTCCTTTTAGTGCTTCATCTACACGTAATAGTCCTGAATTTTCCAATGCCTATCTCTTTGCAAAAGAGAGATATCGGCAAGGAAATGCTGTATTGTACCTTTGCATTTTTCTCCCAAACGAAAGACACTAGAATGAAAATTTTAAAGCCTCCTGTTAGTGCTTCATCTACACGTTATAGCCCTGCATTTTCCAATGCCTATCTCTTTGCAAAAGAGAGATATCGGCAAGGAAAAGCTGTATTGTACCTTTGCATTTTTCTCCCAAACGAAAGACACTAGAATGAAAATTGTAAAGCCTCCTGTTAGTGCTTCATCTACACGTTATAGCCCTGAATTTTCCAATGCCTATCTCTTTGCAAAAGAGAGATATCGGCAAGGAAAAACTGTATTGTACCTTTGCATTTTTCTCCCAAACGAAAGACACTAGATTGAAAATTTTAAAGCTTCCTATTAGTGCTTCATCTACACGTTATAGCCCTGAATTTTCCAATGCCTATCTCTTTGCAAAAGAGAGATATCGGCAAGGAAAAGCTGTATTGTACTTTTGCATTTTTCTCCCAAACGAAGGACACTAGAATGAAAATTTTAAAGCCTCCTGTTAGTGCTTAATCTACACGTTATAGCCCTGAATTTTCCAATGCCTATCTCTTTGCAAAAGAGAGATATCGGCAAGGAAAAGCTGTATTGTACCTTTGCATTTTTCTCCCAACCGAAAGACACTAGAATGAAAATTTTAAAGCCTCCTGTTAGTGCTTCATCTACACGTTATAGCCCTGCATTTTCCAATGCCTATCTCTTTACAAAAGAGAGATATCGGCAAGGAAAAGCTGCATTGTACCTTTGCATTTTTCTCCCAAACGAAAGACACTAGAATGAAAATTGTAAAGCCTCCTGTTAGTGCTTCATCTACACGTTATAGCCCTGCATTTTCCAATGCCTAGCTCTTTGCAAAAGAGAGATATTGGCAAGGAAAAGCTGTATTGTACCTTTGCATTTTTCTCCCAAACGAAGGACACTAGATTGAAAAATTTTAAAGCCTCCTATTAGTGCTTCATCTACACGTTATAGCCCTGAATTGTCCAATGCCTAGCTCTTTGCAAAAGAGAGATATTGGCAAGGAAAAGTTGTATTGTACCTTTGCATTTTTCTCCCAAACGAAGGACACTAGATTGAAAATTTTAAAGCCTCCTATTAGTGCTTCATCTACACGTTATAGCCCTGAATTTTCCAATGCCTATCTCTTTGCAAAAGAGAGATATCGGCAAGGAAAAGCTGCATTGTACTTTTGCATTTTTCTCCCAAACGAAAGACACTAGAATGAAAATTTTAAAGCCTCCTTTTAGTGCTTCATCTACACGTAATAGTCCTGAATTTTCCAATGCCTATCTCTTTGCAAAAGAGAGATATCGGCAAGGAAATGCTGTATTGTACCTTTGCATTTTTCTCCCAAACGAAAGACACTAGAATGAAAATTTTAAAGCCTCCTGTTAGTGCTTCATCTACACGTTATAGCCCTGCATTTTCCAATGCCTATCTCTTTGCAAAAGAGAGATATCGGCAAGGAAAAGCTGTATTGTACCTTTGCATTTTTCTCCCAAACGAAAGACACTAGAATGAAAATTGTAAAGCCTCCTGTTAGTGCTTCATCTACACGTTATAGCCCTGAATTTTCCAATGCCTATCTCTTTGCAAAAGAGAGATATCGGCAAGGAAAAACTGTATTGTACCTTTGCATTTTTCTCCCAAACGAAAGACACTAGAATGAAAATTGTAAAGCCTCCTGTTAGTGCTTCATCTACACGTTATAGCCCTGCATTTTCCAATGCCTAGCTCTTTGCAAAAGAGAGATATTGGCAAGGAAAAGCTGTATTGTACCTTTGCATTTTTCTCCCAAACGAAGGACACTAGATTGAAAATTTTAAAGCCTCCTATTAGTGCTTCATCTACACGTTATAGCCCTGAATTTTCCAATGCCTATCTCTTTGCAAAAGAGAGATATCGGCAAGGAAAAGCTGCAATGTACTTTTGCATTTTTCTCCCAAACGAAAGACACTAGAATGAAAATTTTAAAGCCTCCTTTTAGTGCTTCATCTACACGTAATAGTCCTGAATTTTCCAATGCCTATCTCTTTGCAAAAGAGAGATATCGGCAAGGAAATGCTGTATTGTACCTTTGCATTTTTCTCCCAAACGAAAGACACTAGAATGAAAATTTTAAAGCCTCCTGTTAGTGCTTCATCTACACGTTATAGCCCTGCATTTTCCAATGCCTATCTCTTTGCAAAAGAGAGATATCGGCAAGGAAAAGCTGTATAGTACCTTTGCATTTTTCTCCCAAACGAAAGACACTAGAATGAAAATTGTAAAGCCTCCTGTTAGTGCTTCATCTACACGTTAAAGCCCTGAATTTTCCAATGCCTATCTCTTTGCAAAAGAGAGATATCGGCAAGGAAAAACTGTATTGTACCTTTGCATTTTTCTCCCAAACGAAAGACACTAGAATGAAAATTTTAAAGCCTCCTGTTAGTGCTTCATCTACACGTTATAGCCCTGAATTTTCCAAAGCCTAGCTCTTTGCAAAAGAGAGATATTGGCAAGGAAAAGCTGTATTGTACCTTTGCATTTTTCTCCCAAACGAAGGACACTAGATTGAAAATTTTAAAGCCTCCTATTAGTGCTTCATCTACACGTTATAGCCCTGAATTTTCCAATGCCTATCTCTTTGCAAAAGAGAGATATCGGCAAGGAAAAGCTGTATTGTACCTTTGCATTTTTCTCCCAAACGAAGGACACTAGAATGAAAATTTTAAAGCCTCCTGTTAGTGCTTCATCTACACGTTATAGCCCTGAATTTTCCAATGCCTATCTCTTTGCAAAAGAGAGATATCGGCAAGGAAAAGCTGCATTGTACCTTTGCATTTTTCTCCCAAACGAAAGACACTAGAATGAAAATTGTAAAGCCTCCTGTTAGTGCTTCATCTACACGTTATAGCCCTGCATTTTCCAATGCCTAGCTCTTTGCAAAAGAGAGATATTGGCAAGGAAAAGCTGTGTTGTACCTTTGCATTTTTCTCCCAAACGAAGGACACTAGATTGAAAATTTTAAAGCCTACTATTAGTGCTTCATCTACACGTTATAGCCCTGAATTTTCCAATGCCTAGCTCTTTGCAAAAGAGAGATATTGGCAAGGAAAAGCTGAATTGTACCTTTGCATTTTTCTCACAAACGAAGGACACTAGATTGAAAATTTTAAAGCCTCCTATTAGTGCTTCATCTACACGTTATAGCCCTGAATTTTCCAATGCCTATCTCTTTGCAAAAGAGAGATATCGGCAAGGAAAAGCTGCATTGTACTTTTGCATTTTTCTCCCAAACGAAAGACACTAGAATGAAAATTTTAAAGCCTCCTTTTAGTGCTTCATCTACACGTAATAGTCCTGAATTTTCCAATGCCTATCTCTTTGCAAAAGAGAGATATCGGCAAGGAAATGCTGTATTGTACCTTTGCATTTTTCTCCCAAACGAAAGACACTAGAATGAAAATTTTAAAGCCTCCTGTTAGTGCTTCATCTACACGTTATAGCCCTGCATTTTCCAATGCCTATCTCTTTGCAAAAGAGAGATATCGGCAAGGAAAAGCTGTATTGTACCTTTGCATTTTTCTCCCAAACGAAAGACACTAGAATGAAAATTGTAAAGCCTCCTGTTAGTGCTTCATCTACACGTTATAGCCCTGAATTTTCCAATGCCTATCTCTTTGCAAAAGAGAGATATCGGCAAGGAAAAACTGTATTGTACCTTTGCATTTTTCTCCCAAACGAAAGACACTAGAATGAAAATTGTAAAGCCTCCTGTTAGTGCTTCATCTACACGTTATAGCCCTGCATTTTCCAATGCCTAGCTCTTTGCAAAAGAGAGATATTGGCAAGGAAAAGCTGTATTGTACCTTTGCATTTTTCTCCCAAACGAAGGACACTAGATTGAAAATTTTAAAGCCTCCTATTAGTGCTTCATCTACACGTTATAGCCCTGAATTTTCCAATGCCTATCTCTTTGCAAAAGAGAGATATCGGCAAGGAAAAGCTGCAATGTACTTTTGCATTTTTCTCCCAAACGAAAGACACTAGAATGAAAATTTTAAAGCCTCCTTTTAGTGCTTCATCTACACGTAATAGTCCTGAATTTTCCAATGCCTATCTCTTTGCAAAAGAGAGATATCGGCAAGGAAATGCTGTATTGTACCTTTGCATTTTTCTCCCAAACGAAAGACACTAGAATGAAAATTTTAAAGCCTCCTGTTAGTGCTTCATCTACACGTTATAGCCCTGCATTTTCCAATGCCTATCTCTTTGCAAAAGAGAGATATCGGCAAGGAAAAGCTGTATAGTACCTTTGCATTTTTCTCCCAAACGAAAGACACTAGAATGAAAATTGTAAAGCCTCCTGTTAGTGCTTCATCTACACGTTAAAGCCCTGAATTTTCCAATGCCTATCTCTTTGCAAAAGAGAGATATCGGCAAGGAAAAACTGTATTGTACCTTTGCATTTTTCTCCCAAACGAAAGACACTAGAATGAAAATTTTAAAGCCTCCTGTTAGTGCTTCATCTACACGTTATAGCCCTGAATTTTCCAAAGCCTAGCTCTTTGCAAAAGAGAGATATTGGCAAGGAAAAGCTGTATTGTACCTTTGCATTTTTCTCCCAAACGAAGGACACTAGATTGAAAATTTTAAAGCCTCCTATTAGTGCTTCATCTACACGTTATAGCCCTGAATTTTCCAATGCCTATCTCTTTGCAAAAGAGAGATATCGGCAAGGAAAAGCTGTATTGTACCTTTGCATTTTTCTCCCAAACGAAGGACACTAGAATGAAAATTTTAAAGCCTCCTGTTAGTGCTTCATCTACACGTTATAGCCCTGAATTTTCCAATGCCTATCTCTTTGCAAAAGAGAGATATCGGCAAGGAAAAGCTGCATTGTACCTTTGCATTTTTCTCCCAAACGAAAGACACTAGAATGAAAATTGTAAAGCCTCCTGTTAGTGCTTCATCTACACGTTATAGCCCTGCATTTTCCAATGCCTAGCTCTTTGCAAAAGAGAGATATTGGCAAGGAAAAGCTGTGTTGTACCTTTGCATTTTTCTCCCAAACGAAGGACACTAGATTGAAAATTTTAAAGCCTACTATTAGTGCTTCATCTACACGTTATAGCCCTGAATTTTCCAATGCCTAGCTCTTTGCAAAAGAGAGATATTGGCAAGGAAAAGCTGAATTGTACCTTTGCATTTTTCTCACAAACGAAGGACACTAGATTGAAAATTTTAAAGCCTCCTATTAGTGCTTCATCTACACGTTATAGCCCTGAATTTTCCAATGCCTATCTCTTTGCAAAAGAGAGATATCGGCAAGGAAAAGCTGCATTGTACTTTTGCATTTTTCTCCCAAACGAAAGACACTAGAATGAAAATTTTAAAGCCTCCTTTTAGTGCTTCATCTACACGTAATAGTCCTGAATTTTCCAATGCCTATCTCTTTGCAAAAGAGAGATATCGGCAAGGAAATGCTGTATTGTACCTTTGCATTTTTCTCCCAAACGAAAGACACTAGAATGAAAATTTTAAAGCCTCCTGTTAGTGCTTCATCTACACGTTATAGCCCTGCATTTTCCAATGCCTATCTCTTTGCAAAAGAGAGATATCGGCAAGGAAAAGCTGTATTGTACCTTTGCATTTTTCTCCCAAACGAAAGACACTAGAATGAAAATTGTAAAGCCTCCTGTTAGTTCTTCATCTACACGTTATAGCCCTGAATTTTCCAATGCCTATCTCTTTGCAAAAGAGAGATATCGGCAAGGAAAAGCTGCATTGTACTTTTGCATTTTTCTCCCAAACGAAAGACACTAGAATGAAAATTTTAAAGCCTCCTTTTAGTGCTTCATCTACACGTAATAGTCCTGAATTTTCCAATGCCTATCTCTTTGCAAAAGAGAGATATCGGCAAGGAAATGCTGTATTGTACCTTTGCATTTTTCTCCCAAACGAAAGACACTAGAATGAAAATTTTAAAGCCTCCTGTTAGTGCTTCATCTACACGTTATAGCCCTGCATTTTCCAATGCCTATCTCTTTGCAAAAGAGAGATATCGGCAAGGAAAAGCTGCAATGTACTTTTGCATTTTTCTCCCAAACGAAAGACACTAGAATGAAAATTTTAAAGCCTCCTTTTAGTGCTTCATCTACACGTAATAGTCCTGAATTTTCCAATGCCTATCTCTTTGCAAAAGAGAGATATCGGCAAGGAAATGCTGTATTGTACCTTTGCATTTTTCTCCCAAACGAAAGACACTAGAATGAAAATTTTAAAGCCTCCTGTTAGTGCTTCATCTACACGTTATAGCCCTGCATTTTCCAATGCCTATCTCTTTGCAAAAGAGAGATATCGGCAAGGAAAAGCTGTATTGTACCTTTGCATTTTTCTCCCAAACGAAAGACACTAGAATGAAAATTGTAAAGCCTCCTGTTAGTGCTTCATCTACACGTTATAGCCCTGAATTTTCCAATGCCTATCTCTTTGCAAAAGAGAGATATCGGCAAGGAAAAACTGTATTGTACCTTTGCATTTTTCTCCCAAACGAAGGACACTAGATTGAAAATTTTAAAGCTTCCTATTAGTGCTTCATCTACACGTTATAGCCCTGAATTTTCCAATGCCTATCTCTTTGCAAAAGAGAGATATCGGCAAGGAAAAGCTGTATTGTACTTTTGCATTTTTCTCCCAAACGAAGGACACTAGAATGAAAATTTTAAAGCCTCCTGTTAGTGCTTCATCTACACGTTATAGCCCTGAATTTTCCAATGCCTATCTCTTTGCAAAAGAGAGATATCGGCAAGGAAAAGCTGTATTGTACCTTTGCATTTTTCTCCCAAACGAAAGACACTAGAATGAAAATTTTAAAGCCTCCTGTTAGTGCTTCATCTACACGTTATAGCCCTGCATTTTCCAATGCCTATCTCTTTACAAAAGAGAGATATCGGCAAGGAAAAGCTGCATTGTACCTTTGCATTTTTCTCCCAAACGAAAGACACTAGAATGAAAATTGTAAAGCCTCCTGTTAGTGCTTCATCTACACGTTATAGCCCTGCATTTTCCAATGCCTAGCTCTTTGCAAAAGAGAGATATTGGCAAGGAAAAGCTGTATTGTACCTTTGCATTTTTCTCCCAAACGAAGGACACTAGATTGAAAAATTTTAAAGCCTCCTATTAGTGCTTCATCTACACGTTATAGCCCTGAATTTTCCAATGCCTAGCTCTTTGCAAAAGAGAGATATTGGCAAGGAAAAGCTGTATTGTACCTTTGCATTTTTCTCCCAAACGAAGGACACTAGATTGAAAATTTTAAAGCCTCCTATTAGTGCTTCATCTACACGTTATAGCCCTGAATTTTCCAATGCCTATCTCTTTGCAAAAGAGAGATATCGGCAAGGAAAAGCTGCAATGTACTTTTGCATTTTTCTCCCAAACGAAAGACACTAGAATGAAAATTTTAAAGCCTCCTTTTAGTGCTTCATCTACACGTAATAGTCCTGAATTTTCCAATGCCTATCTCTTTGCAAAAGAGAGATATCGGCAAGGAAATGCTGTATTGTACCTTTGCATTTTTCTCCCAAACGAAAGACACTAGAATGAAAATTTTAAAGCCTCCTGTTAGTGCTTCATCTACACGTTATAGCCCTGCATTTTCCAATGCCTATCTCTTTGCAAAAGAGAGATATCGGCAAGGAAAAGCTGTATTGTACCTTTGCATTTTTCTCCCAAACGAAAGACACTAGAATGAAAATTGTAAAGCCTCCTGTTAGTGCTTCATCTACACGTTATAGCCCTGAATTTTCCAATGCCTATCTCTTTGCAAAAGAGAGATATCGGCAAGGAAAAACTGTATTGTACCTTTGCATTTTTCTCCCAAACGAAGGACACTAGATTGAAAATTTTAAAGCTTCCTATTAGTGCTTCATCTACACGTTATAGCCCTGAATTTTCCAATGCCTATCTCTTTGCAAAAGAGAGATATCGGCAAGGAAAAGCTGTATTGTACTTTTGCATTTTTCTCCCAAACGAAGGACACTAGAATGAAAATTTTAAAGCCTCCTGTTAGTGCTTCATCTACACGTTATAGCCCTGCATTTTCCAATGCCTATCTCTTTACAAAAGAGAGATATCGGCAAGGAAAAGCTGCATTGTACCTTTGCATTTTTCTCCCAAACGAAAGACACTAGAATGAAAATTGTAAAGCCTCCTGTTAGTGCTTCATCTACACGTTATAGCCCTGCATTTTCCAATGCCTAGCTCTTTGCAAAAGAGAGATATCGGCAAGGAAATGCTGTATTGTACCTTTGCATTTTTCTCCCAAACGAAAGACACTAGAATGAAAATTTTAAAGCCTCCTGTTAGTGCTTCATCTACACGTTATAGCCCTGCATTTTCCAATGCCTATCTCTTTGCAAAAGAGAGATATCGGCAAGGAAAAGCTGTATTGTACCTTTGCATTTTTCTCCCAAACGAAAGACACTAGAATGAAAATTGTAAAGCCTCCTGTTAGTGCTTCATCTACACGTTATAGCCCTGAATTTTCCAATGCCTATCTCTTTGCAAAAGAGAGATATCGGCAAGGAAAAACTGTATTGTACCTTTGCATTTTTCTCCCAAACGAAAGACACTAGAATGAAAATTGTAAAGCCTCCTGTTAGTGCTTCATCTACACGTTATAGCCCTGCATTTTCCAATGCCTAGCTCTTTGCAAAAGAGAGATATTGGCAAGGAAAAGCTGTATTGTACCTTTGCATTTTTCTCCCAAACGAAGGACACTAGATTGAAAATTTTAAAGCCTCCTATTAGTGCTTCATCTACACGTTATAGCCCTGAATTTTCCAATGCCTATCTCTTTGCAAAAGAGAGATATCGGCAAGGAAAAGCTGCAATGTACTTTTGCATTTTTCTCCCAAACGAAAGACACTAGAATGAAAATTTTAAAGCCTCCTTTTAGTGCTTCATCTACACGTAATAGTCCTGAATTTTCCAATGCCTATCTCTTTGCAAAAGAGAGATATCGGCAAGGAAATGCTGTATTGTACCTTTGCATTTTTCTCCCAAACGAAAGACACTAGAATGAAAATTTTAAAGCCTCCTGTTAGTGCTTCATCTACACGTTATAGCCCTGCATTTTCCAATGCCTATCTCTTTGCAAAAGAGAGATATCGGCAAGGAAAAGCTGTATAGTACCTTTGCATTTTTCTCCCAAACGAAAGACACTAGAATGAAAATTGTAAAGCCTCCTGTTAGTGCTTCATCTACACGTTAAAGCCCTGAATTTTCCAATGCCTATCTCTTTGCAAAAGAGAGATATCGGCAAGGAAAAACTGTATTGTACCTTTGCATTTTTCTCCCAAACGTGACCTTCGTTTGGGAGAAAAATGCAAAGGTACAAGACAGCTTTTCCTTGCCAATATCTCTCTTTTGCAAAGAGCTGCGCATTGGAAAATTCAGGGCTATGTCGTGTAGATGATGGCCTAACAGGAGGCTTTAAAATTTTCTTTCTAGTGTCCTTCGTTTGGGAGAAAAATGCAATGGTACAAGACAGCTTTTCCTTGCCAATATCTCTCTTTTGCAAAGAGCTGCGCATTGGAAAATTCAGGGCTATGTCGTGTAGATGATGGCCTAACAGGAGGCTTTAAAATTTTCTTTCTAGTGACCTTCGTTTGGGAGAAAAATGCAAAGGTACAAGACAGCTTTTCCTTGCCAATATCTCTCTTTTGCAAAGAGCTGCGCATTGGAAAATTCAGGGCTATGTCGTGTAGATGATGGCCTAACAGGAGGCTTTAAAATTTTCTTTCTAGTGACCTTCGTTTGGGAGAAAAATGCAAAGGTACAAGACAGCTTTTCCTTGCCAATATCTCTCTTTTGCAAAGAGCTGCGCATTGGAAAATTCAGGGCTATGTCGTGTAGATGATGGCCTAACAGGAGGCTTTAAAATTTTCTTTCTAGTGCCCTTCGTTTGGGAGAAAAATGCAATGGTACAAGACAGCTTTTCCTTGCCAATATCTCTCTTTTGCAAAGAGCTACGCATTGGAAAATTCAGGGCTATGTCGTGTAGATGATGGCCTAACGAGGCTTTAAAATTTTCTTTCTAGTGACCTTCGTTTGGTAGAAAAATGCAAAGGTACAAGACAGCTTTTCCTTGCCAATATCTCTCTTTTGCAAAGAGCTGCGCATTGGAAAATTCAGGGCTATGTCGTGTAGATGATGGCCTAACAGGAGGCTTTAAAATATTCTTTCTAGTGTCCTTCGTTTGGGAGAAAAATGCAATGGTACAAGACAGCTTTTCCTTGCCAATATCTCTCTTTTGCAAAGAGCTGCGCATTGGAAAATTCAGGGCTATGTCGTGTAGATGATGGCCTAACAGGAGGCTTTAAAATTTTCTTTCTAGTGACCTTCGTTTGGGAGAAAAATGCAAAGGTACAAGACAGCTTTTCCTTGCCAATATCTCTCTTTTGCAAAGAGCTGCGCATTGGAAAATTCAGGGCTATGTCGTGTAGATGATGGCCTAACAGTAGGCTTTAAAATTTTCTTTCTAGTGTCCTTCGTTTGGGAGAAAAATGCAAAGGTACAAGACAGCTTTTCCTTGCCAATATCTCTCTTTTGCAAAGAGCTGCGCATTGGAAAATTCAGGGCTATGTCGTGTAGATGATGGCCTAACAGGAGGCTTTAAAATGTTCTTTCTAGTGTCCTTCGATTGGGAGAAAAATGCAATGGTACAAGACAGCTTTTCCTTGCCAATATCTCTCTTTTGCAAAGAGCTGCGCATTGGAAAATTCAGGGCTATGTCGTGTAGATGATGGCCTAACAGGAGGCTTTAAAATTTTCTTTCTAGTGTCCTTCGTTTGGGAGAAAAATGCAATGGTACAAGACAGCTTTTCCTTGCCAATATCTCTCTTTTGCAAAGAGCTGCGCATTGGAAAATTCAGGGCTATGTCGTGTAGATGATGGCCTAAAAGGAGGCTTTAAAATTTTCTTTCTAGTGTCCTTCGTTTGGGAGAAAAATGCAATGGTACAAGACAGCTTTTCCTTGCCAATATCTCTCTTTTGCAAAGAGCTGCGCATTGGAAAATTCAGGGCTATGTCGTGTAGATGATGGCCTAACAGGAGGCTTTAAAATTTTCTTTCTAGTGTCCTTCGTTTGGGAGAAAAATGCAATGGTACAAGACAGCTTTTCCTTGCCAATATCTCTCTTTTGCAAAGAGATAGGCATTGGAAAATTCAGGGCTATAACGTGTAGATGAAGCACTAACAGGAGGCTTTAAAATTTTCATTCTAGTGTCCTTCGTTTGGGAGAAAAATGCAAAGGTACAATACAGCTTTTCCTTGCCGATATCTCTCTTTTGCAAAGAGATAGGCATTGGAAAATTCAGGGCTATAACGTGTAGATGAAGCACTAATAGGAGGCTTTAAAATTTTCAATCTAGTGTCCTTCGTTTGGGAGAAAAATGCAAAGGTACAATACAGCTTTTCCTTGCCAATATCTCTCTTTTGCAAAGAGCTAGGCTTTGGAAAATTCAGGGCTATAACGTGTAGATGAAGCACTAACAGGAGGCTTTAAAATTTTCATTCTAGTGTCTTTCGTTTGGGAGAAAAATGCAAAGGTACAATACAGTTTTTCCTTGCCGATATCTCTCTTTTGCAAAGAGATAGGCATTGGAAAATTCAGGGCTTTAACGTGTAGATGAAGCACTAACAGGAGGCTTTACAATTTTCATTCTAGTGTCTTTCGTTTGGGAGAAAAATGCAAAGGTACTATACAGCTTTTCCTTGCCGATATCTCTCTTTTGCAAAGAGATAGGCATTGGAAAATGCAGGGCTATAACGTGTAGATGAAGCACTAACAGGAGGCTTTAAAATTTTCATTCTAGTGTCTTTCGTTTGGGAGAAAAATGCAAAGGTACAATACAGCATTTCCTTGCCGATATCTCTCTTTTGCAAAGAGATAGGCATTGGAAAATTCAGGACTATTACGTGTAGATGAAGCACTAAAAGGAGGCTTTAAAATTTTCATTCTAGTGTCTTTCGTTTGGGAGAAAAATGCAAAAGTACATTGCAGCTTTTCCTTGCCGATATCTCTCTTTTGCAAAGAGATAGGCATTGGAAAATTCAGGGCTATAACGTGTAGATGAAGCACTAATAGGAGGCTTTAAAATTTTCAATCTAGTGTCCTTCGTTTGGGAGAAAAATGCAAAGGTACAATACAGCTTTTCCTTGCCAATATCTCTCTTTTGCAAAGAGCTAGGCATTGGAAAATGCAGGGCTATAACGTGTAGATGAAGCACTAACAGGAGGCTTTACAATTTTCATTCTAGTGTCTTTCGTTTGGGAGAAAAATGCAAAGGTACAATACAGTTTTTCCTTGCCGATATCTCTCTTTTGCAAAGAGATAGGCATTGGAAAATTCAGGGCTATAACGTGTAGATGAAGCACTAACAGGAGGCTTTACAATTTTCATTCTAGTGTCTTTCGTTTGGGAGAAAAATGCAAAGGTACAATACAGCTTTTCCTTGCCGATATCTCTCTTTTGCAAAGAGATAGGCATTGGAAAATGCAGGGCTATAACGTGTAGATGAAGCACTAACAGGAGGCTTTAAAATTTTCATTCTAGTGTCTTTCGTTTGGGAGAAAAATGCAAAGGTACAATACAGCATTTCCTTGCCGATATCTCTCTTTTGCAAAGAGATAGGCATTGGAAAATTCAGGACTATTACGTGTAGATGAAGCACTAAAAGGAGGCTTTAAAATTTTCATTCTAGTGTCTTTCGTTTGGGAGAAAAATGCAAAAGTACAATGCAGCTTTTCCTTGCCGATATCTCTCTTTTGCAAAGAGATAGGCATTGGAAAATTCAGGGCTATAACGTGTAGATGAAGCACTAATAGGAGGCTTTAAAATTTTCAATCTAGTGTCCTTCGTTTGGGAGAAAAATGCAAAGGTACAATACAACTTTTCCTTGCCAATATCTCTCTTTTGCAAAGAGCTAGGCATTGGACAATTCAGGGCTATAACGTGTAGATGAAGCACTAATAGGAGGCTTTAAAATTTTTCAATCTAGTGTCCTTCGTTTGGGAGAAAAATGCAAAGGTACAATACAGCTTTTCCTTGCCAATATCTCTCTTTTGCAAAGAGCTAGGCATTGGAAAATGCAGGGCTATAACGTGTAGATGAAGCACTAACAGGAGGCTTTACAATTTTCATTCTAGTGTCTTTCGTTTGGGAGAAAAATGCAAAGGTACAATGCAGCTTTTCCTTGCCGATATCTCTCTTTTGTAAAGAGATAGGCATTGGAAAATGCAGGGCTATAACGTGTAGATGAAGCACTAACAGGAGGCTTTAAAATTTTCATTCTAGTGTCTTTCGTTTGGGAGAAAAATGCAAAGGTACAATACAGCTTTTCCTTGCCGATATCTCTCTTTTGCAAAGAGATAGGCATTGGAAAATTCAGGGCTATAACGTGTAGATGAAGCACTAACAGGAGGCTTTACAATTTTCATTCTAGTGTCTTTCGTTTGGGAGAAAAATGCAAAGGTACAATACAGCTTTTCCTTGCCGATATCTCTCTTTTGCAAAGAGATAGGCATTGGAAAATGCAGGGCTATAACGTGTAGATGAAGCACTAACAGGAGGCTTTAAAATTTTCATTCTAGTGTCTTTCGTTTGGGAGAAAAATGCAAAGGTACAATACAGCATTTCCTTGCCGATATCTCTCTTTTGCAAAGAGATAGGCATTGGAAAATTCAGGACTATTACGTGTAGATGAAGCACTAAAAGGAGGCTTTAAAATTTTCATTCTAGTGTCTTTCGTTTGGGAGAAAAATGCAAAAGTACAATGCAGCTTTTCCTTGCCGATATCTCTCTTTTGCAAAGAGATAGGCATTGGAAAATTCAGGGCTATAACGTGTAGATGAAGCACTAATAGGAGGCTTTAAAATTTTCAATCTAGTGTCCTTCGTTTGGGAGAAAAATGCAAAGGTACAATACAACTTTTCCTTGCCAATATCTCTCTTTTGCAAAGAGCTAGGCATTGGACAATTCAGGGCTATAACGTGTAGATGAAGCACTAATAGGAGGCTTTAAAATTTTTCAATCTAGTGTCCTTCGTTTGGGAGAAAAATGCAAAGGTACAATACAGCTTTTCCTTGCCAATATCTCTCTTTTGCAAAGAGCTAGGCATTGGAAAATGCAGGGCTATAACGTGTAGATGAAGCACTAACAGGAGGCTTTACAATTTTCATTCTAGTGTCTTTCGTTTGGGAGAAAAATGCAAAGGTACAATGCAGCTTTTCCTTGCCGATATCTCTCTTTTGTAAAGAGATAGGCATTGGAAAATGCAGGGCTATAACGTGTAGATGAAGCACTAACAGGAGGCTTTAAAATTTTCATTCTAGTGTCTTTCGTTTGGGAGAAAAATGCAAAGGTACAATACAGCTTTTCCTTGCCGATATCTCTCTTTTGCAAAGAGATAGGCATTGGAAAATTCAGGGCTATAACGTGTAGATTAAGCACTAACAGGAGGCTTTAAAATTTTCATTCTAGTGTCCTTCGTTTGGGAGAAAAATGCAAAAGTACAATACAGCTTTTCCTTGCCGATATCTCTCTTTTGCAAAGAGATAGGCATTGGAAAATTCAGGGCTATAACGTGTAGATGAAGCACTAATAGGAAGCTTTAAAATTTTCAATCTAGTGTCTTTCGTTTGGGAGAAAAATGCAAAGGTACAATACAGTTTTTCCTTGCCGATATCTCTCTTTTGCAAAGAGATAGGCATTGGAAAATTCAGGGCTATAACGTGTAGATGAAGCACTAACAGGAGGCTTTACAATTTTCATTCTAGTGTCTTTCGTTTGGGAGAAAAATGCAAAGGTACAATACAGCTTTTCCTTGCCGATATCTCTCTTTTGCAAAGAGATAGGCATTGGAAAATGCAGGGCTATAACGTGTAGATGAAGCACTAACAGGAGGCTTTAAAATTTTCATTCTAGTGTCTTTCGTTTGGGAGAAAAATGCAAAGGTACAATACAGCATTTCCTTGCCGATATCTCTCTTTTGCAAAGAGATAGGCATTGGAAAATTCAGGACTATTACGTGTAGATGAAGCACTAAAAGGAGGCTTTAAAATTTTCATTCTAGTGTCTTTCGTTTGGGAGAAAAATGCAAAAGTACATTGCAGCTTTTCCTTGCCGATATCTCTCTTTTGCAAAGAGATAGGCATTGGAAAATTCAGGGCTATAACGTGTAGATGAAGCACTAATAGGAGGCTTTAAAATTTTCAATCTAGTGTCCTTCGTTTGGGAGAAAAATGCAAAGGTACAATACAGCATTTCCTTGCCGATATCTCTCTTTTGCAAAGAGATAGGCATTGGAAAATTCAGGACTATTACGTGTAGATGAAGCACTAAAAGGAGGCTTTAAAATTTTCATTCTAGTGTCTTTCGTTTGGGAGAAAAATGCAAAAGTACAATGCAGCTTTTCCTTGCCGATATCTCTCTTTTGCAAAGAGATAGGCATTGGAAAATTCAGGGCTATAACGTGTAGATGAAGCACTAATAGGAGGCTTTAAAATTTTCAATCTAGTGTCCTTCGTTTGGGAGAAAAATGCAAAGGTACAATACAGCTTTTCCTTGCCAATATCTCTCTTTTGCAAAGAGCTAGGCATTGGAAAATGCAGGGCTATAACGTGTAGATGAAGCACTAACAGGAGGCTTTACAATTTTCATTCTAGTGTCTTTCGTTTGGGAGAAAAATGCAAAGGTACAATGCAGCATTTCCTTGCCGATATCTCTCTTTTGCAAAGAGATAGGCATTGGAAAATGCAGGGCTATAACGTGTAGATGAAGCACTAACAGGAGGCTTTAAAATTTTCATTCTAGTGTCTTTCGTTTGGGAGAAAAATGCAAAGGTACAATACAGCATTTCCTTGCCGATATCTCTCTTTTGCACTGAGATAGGCATTGGAAAATTCAGGGCTATAACGTGTAGATGAAGCACTAACAGGAGGCTTTAAAATTTTCATTCTAGTGTCTTTCGTTTGGGAGAAAAATGCAAAGGTACAATACAGCTTTTCCTTGCCGATATCTCTCTTTTGCAAAGAGATAGGCATTGGAAAATTCAGGGCTATAACGTGTAGATGAAGCACTAACAGGAGGCTTTAAAATTTTCATTCTAGTGTCCTTCGTTTGGGAGAAAAATGCAAAGGTACAATACAGCTTTTCCTTGCCGATATCTCTCTTTTGCAAAGAGCTAGGCATTGGAAAATTCAGGGCTATAACGTGTAGATGAAGCACTAACAGGAGGCTTTAAAATTTTCATTCTAGTGTCTTTCGTTTGGGAGAAAAATGCAAAGGTACAATACAGTTTTTCCTTGCCGATATCTCTCTTTTGCAAAGAGATAGGCATTGGAAAATTCAGGGCTATAACGTGTAGATGAAGCACTAACAGGAGGCTTTACAATTTTCATTCTAGTGTCTTTCGTTTGGGAGAAAAATGCAAAGGTACAATACAGCTTTTCCTTGCCGATATCTCTCTTTTGCAAAGAGATAGGCATTGGAAAATGCAGGGCTATAACGTGTAGATGAAGCACTAAAAGGAGGCTTTAAAATTTTCATTCTAGTGTCTTTCGTTTGGGAGAAAAATGCAAAAGTACAATGCAGCTTTTCCTTGCCGATATCTCTCTTTTGCAAAGAGATAGGCATTGGAAAATTCAGGGCTATAACGTGTAGATGAAGCACTAATAGGAGGCTTTAAAATTTTCAATCTAGTGTCCTTCGTTTGGGAGAAAAATGCAAAGGTACAATACAGCTTTTCCTTGCCAATATCTCTCTTTTGCAAAGAGCTAGGCATTGGAAAATGCAGGGCTATAACGTGTAGATGAAGCACTAACAGGAGGCTTTACAATTTTCATTCTAGTGTCTTTCGTTTGGGAGAAAAATGCAAAGGTACAATGCAGCTTTTCCTTGCCGATATCTCTCTTTTGCAAAGAGATAGGCATTGGAAAATGCAGGGCTATAACGTGTAGATGAAGCACTAACAGGAGGCTTTAAAATTTTCATTCTAGTGTCTTTCGTTTGGGAGAAAAATGCAAAGGTACAATACAGCTTTTCCTTGCCGATATCTCTCTTTTGCAAAGAGATAGGCATTGGAAAATTCAGGGCTATAACGTGTAGATGAAGCACTAACAGGAGGCTTTAAAATTTTCATTCTAGTGTCCTTCGTTTGGGAGAAAAATGCAAAGGTACAATACAGCTTTTCCTTGCCGATATCTCTCTTTTGCAAAGAGATAGGCATTGGAAAATTCAGGGCTATAACGTGTAGATGAAGCACTAATAGGAGGCTTTAAAATTTTCAATCTAGTGTCCTTCGTTTGGGAGAAAAATGCAAAGGTACAATACAGCTTTTCCTTGCCAATATCTCTCTTTTGCAAAGAGCTAGGCATTGGAAAATTCAGGGCTATAACGTGTAGATGAAGCACTAACAGGAGGCTTTAAAATTTTCATTCTAGTGTCTTTCGTTTGGGAGAAAAATGCAAAGGTACAATACAGTTTTTCCTTGCCGATATCTCTCTTTTGCAAAGAGATAGGCATTGGAAAATTCAGGGCTATAACGTGTAGATGAAGCACTACCAGGAGGCTTTAAAATTTTCATTCTAGTGTCTTTCGTTTGGGAGAAAAATGCAAAGGTACAATACAGCATTTCCTTGCCGATATCTCTCTTTTGCAAAGAGCTAGGCATTGGAAAATGCAGGGCTATAACGTGTAGATGAAGCACTAACAGGAGGCTTTACAATTTTCATTCTAGTGTCTTTCGTTTGGGAGAAAAATGCAAAGGTACAATGCAGCTTTTCCTTGCCGATATCTCTCTTTTGCAAAGAGATAGGCATTGGAAAATGCAGGGCTATAACGTGTAGATGAAGCACTAACAGGAGGCTTTAAAATTTTCATTCTAGTGTCTTTCGTTTGGGAGAAAAATGCAAAGGTACAATACAGCTTTTCCTTGCCGATATCTCTCTTTTGCAAAGAGATAGGCATTGGAAAATTCAGGGCTATAACGTGTAGATGAAGCACTAACAGGAGGCTTTAAAATTTTCATTCTAGTGTCTTTCGTTTGGGAGAAAAATGCAAAGGTACAATACAGCTTTTCCTTGCCGATATCTCTCTTTTGCAAAGAGATAGGCATTGGAAAATGCAGGGCTATAACGTGTAGATGAAGCACTAACAGGAGGCTTTAAAATTTTCATTCTAGTGTCTTTCGTTTGGGAGAAAAATGCAAAGGTACAATACAGCATTTCCTTGCCGATATCTCTCTTTTGCAAAGAGATAGGCATTTGAAAATTCAGGACTATTACGTGTAGATGAAGCACTAAAAGGAGGCTTTAACATTTTCATTCTAGTGTCTTTCGTTTGGGAGAAAAATGCAAAAGTACAATGCAGCTTTTCCTTGCCGATATCTCTCTTTTGCAAAGAGATAGGCATTGGAAAATTCAGGGCTATAACGTGTAGATGAAGCACTAATAGGAGGCTTTAAAATTTTCAATCTAGTGTCCTTCGTTTGGGAGAAAAATGCAAAGGTACAATACAGCTTTTCTTGCCAATATCTCTCTTTTGCAAAGAGCTAGGCATTGGAAAATGCAGGGCTATAACGTGTAGATGAAGCACTAACAGGAGGCTTTACAATTTTCATTCTAGTGTCTTTCGTTTGGGAGAAAAATGCAAAGGTACAATGCAGCATTTCCTTGCCGATATCTCTCTTTTGCAAAGAGATAGGCATTGGAAAATGCAGGGCTATAACGTGTAGATGAAGCACTAACAGGAGGCTTTAAAATTTTCATTCTAGTGTCTTTCGTTTGGGAGAAAAATGCAAAGGTACAATACAGCATTTCCTTGCCGATATCTCTCTTTTGCACAGAGATAGGCATTGGAAAATTCAGGGCTATAACGTGTAGATGAAGCACTAACAGGAGGCTTTAAAATTTTCATTCTAGTGTCTTTCGTTTGGGAGAAAAATGCAAAGGTACAATACAGCTTTTCCTTGCCGATATCTCTCTTTTGCAAAGAGATAGGCATTGGAAAATTCAGGGCTATAACGTGTAGATGAAGCACTAACAGGAGGCTTTAAAATTTTCATTCTAGTGTCCTTCGTTTGGGAGAAAAATGCAAAGGTACAATACAGCTTTTCCTTGCCGATATCTCTCTTTTGCAAAGAGCTAGGCATTGGAAAATTCAGGGCTATAACGTGTAGATGAAGCACTAACAGGAGGCTTTAAAATTTTCATTCTAGTGTCTTTCGTTTGGGAGAAAAATGCAAAGGTACAATACAGTTTTTCCTTGCCGATATCTCTCTTTTGCAAAGAGATAGGCATTGGAAAATTCAGGGCTATTACGTGTAGATGAAGCACTAACAGGAGGCTTTACAATTTTCATTCTAGTGTCTTTCGTTTGGGAGAAAAATGCAAAGGTACAATACAGCTTTTCCTTGCCGATATCTCTCTTTTGCAAAGAGATAGGCATTGGAAAATGCAGGGCTATAACGTGTAGATGAAGCACTAAAAGGAGGCTTTAAAATTTTCATTCTAGTGTCTTTCGTTTGGGAGAAAAATGCAAAAGTACAATGCAGCTTTTCCTTGCCGATATCTCTCTTTTGCAAAGAGATAGGCATTGGAAAATTCAGGGCTATAACGTGTAGATGAAGCACTAATAGGAGGCTTTAAAATTTTCAATCTAGTGTCCTTCGTTTGGGAGAAAAATGCAAAGGTACAATACAGCTTTTCCTTGCCAATATCTCTCTTTTGCAAAGAGCTAGGCATTGGAAAATGCAGGGCTATAACGTGTAGATGAAGCACTAACAGGAGGCTTTACAATTTTCATTCTAGTGTCTTTCGTTTGGGAGAAAAATGCAAAGGTACAATGCAGCTTTTCCTTGCCGATATCTCTCTTTTGCAAAGAGATAGGCATTGGAAAATGCAGGGCTATAACGTGTAGATGAAGCACTAACAGGAGGCTTTAAAATTTTCATTCTAGTGTCTTTCGTTTGGGAGAAAAATGCAAAGGTACAATACAGCTTTTCCTTGCCGATATCTCTCTTTTGCAAAGAGATAGGCATTGGAAAATTCAGGGCTATAACGTGTAGATGAAGCACTAACAGGAGGCTTTAAAATTTTCATTCTAGTGTCCTTCGTTTGGGAGAAAAATGCAAAGGTACAATACAGCTTTTCCTTGCCGATATCTCTCTTTTGCAAAGAGATAGGCATTGGAAAATTCAGGGCTATAACGTGTAGATGAAGCACTAATAGGAGGCTTTAAAATTTTCAATCTAGTGTCCTTCGTTTGGGAGAAAAATGCAAAGGTACAATACAGCTTTTCCTTGCCAATATCTCTCTTTTGCAAAGAGCTAGGCATTGGAAAATTCAGGGCTATAACGTGTAGATGAAGCACTAACAGGAGGCTTTAAAATTTTCATTCTAGTGTCTTTCGTTTGGGAGAAAAATGCAAAGGTACAATACAGTTTTTCCTTGCCGATATCTCTCTTTTGCAAAGAGATAGGCATTGGAAAATTCAGGGCTATAACGTGTAGATGAAGCACTAACAGGAGGCTTTAAAATTTTCATTCTAGTGTCTTTCGTTTGGGAGAAAAATGCAAAGGTACAATACAGCATTTCCTTGCCGATATCTCTCTTTTGCAAAGAGCTAGGCATTGGAAAATGCAGGGCTATAACGTGTAGATGAAGCACTAACAGGAGGCTTTACAATTTTCATTCTAGTGTCTTTCGTTTGGGAGAAAAATGCAAAGGTACAATGCAGCTTTTCCTTGCCGATATCTCTCTTTTGCAAAGAGATAGGCATTGGAAAATGCAGGGCTATAACGTGTAGATGAAGCACTAACAGGAGGCTTTAAAATTTTCATTCTAGTGTATTTCGTTTGGGAGAAAAATGCAAAGGTACAATACAGCTTTTCCTTGCCGATATCTCTCTTTTGCAAAGAGATAGGCATTGGAAAATTCAGGGCTATAACGTGTAGATGAAGCACTAACAGGAGGCTTTAAAATTTTCATTCTAGTGTCTTTCGTTTGGGAGAAAAATGCAAAGGTACAATACAGCTTTTCCTTGCCGATATCTCTCTTTTGCAAAGAGATAGGCATTGGAAAATGCAGGGCTATAACGTGTAGATGAAGCACTAACAGGAGGCTTTAAAATTTTCATTCTAGTGTCTTTCGTTTGGGAGAAAAATGCAAAGGTACAATACAGCATTTCCTTGCCGATATCTCTCTTTTGCAAAGAGATAGGCATTTGAAAATTCAGGACTATTACGTGTAGATGAAGCACTAAAAGGAGGCTTTAACATTTTCATTCTAGTGTCTTTCGTTTGGGAGAAAAATGCAAAAGTACAATGCAGCTTTTCCTTGCCGATATCTCTCTTTTGCAAAGAGATAGGCATTGGAAAATTCAGGGCTATAACGTGTAGATGAAGCACTAATAGGAGGCTTTAAAATTTTCAATCTAGTGTCCTTCGTTTGGGAGAAAAATGCAAAGGTACAATACAGCTTTTCCTTGCCAATATCTCTCTTTTGCAAAGAGCTAGGCATTGGAAAATGCAGGGCTATAACGTGTAGATGAAGCACTAACAGGAGGCTTTACAATTTTCATTCTAGTGTCTTTCGTTTGGGAGAAAAATGCAAAGGTACAATGCAGCATTTCCTTGCCGATATCTCTCTTTTGCAAAGAGATAGGCATTGGAAAATGCAGGGCTATAACGTGTAGATGAAGCACTAACAGGAGGCTTTAAAATTTTCATTCTAGTGTCTTTCGTTTGGGAGAAAAATGCAAAGGTACAATACAGCATTTCCTTGCCGATATCTCTCTTTTGCACAGAGATAGGCATTGGAAAATTCAGGGCTATAACGTGTAGATGAAGCACTAACAGGAGGCTTTAAAATTTTCATTCTAGTGTCTTTCGTTTGGGAGAAAAATGCAAAGGTACAATACAGCTTTTCCTTGCCGATATCTCTCTTTTGCAAAGAGATAGGCATTGGAAAATTCAGGGCTATAACGTGTAGATGAAGCACTAATAGGAGGCTTTAAAATTTTCAATCTAGTGTCCTTCGTTTGGGAGAAAAATGCAAAGGTACAATACAGCTTTTCCTTGCCAATATCTCTCTTTTGCAAAGAGCTAGGCATTGGAAAATGCAGGGCTATAACGTGTAGATGAAGCACTAACAGGAGGCTTTACAATTTTCATTCTAGTGTCTTTCGTTTGGGAGAAAAATGCAAAGGTACAATGCAGCTTTTCCTTGCCGATATCTCTCTTTTGCAAAGAGATAGGCATTGGAAAATGCAGGGCTATAACGTGTAGATGAAGCACTAACAGGAGGCTTTAAAATTTTCATTCTAGTGTCTTTCGTTTGGGAGAAAAATGCAAAGGTACAATACAGCTTTTCCTTGCCGATATCTCTCTTTTGCAAAGAGATAGGCATTGGAAAATTCAGGGCTATAACGTGTAGATGAAGCACTAACAGGAGGCTTTAAAATTTTCATTCTAGTGTCTTTCGTTTGGGAGAAAAATGCAAAGGTACAATACAGCTTTTCCTTGCCGATATCTCTCTTTTGCAAAGAGATAGGCATTGGAAAATGCAGGGCTATAACGTGTAGATGAAGCACTAACAGGAGGCTTTAAAATTTTCATTCTAGTGTCTTTAGTTTGGGAGAAAAATGCAAAGGTACAATACAGCATTTCCTTGCCGATATCTCTCTTTTGCAAAGAGATAGGCATTGGAAAATTCAGGACTATTACGTGTAGATGAAGCACTAAAAGGAGGCTTTAAAATTTTCATTCTAGTGTCTTTCGTTTGGGAGAAAAATGCAAAAGTACAATGCAGCTTTTCCTTGCCGATATCTCTCTTTTGCAAAGAGATAGGCATTGGAAAATTCAGGGCTATAACGTGTAGATGAAGCACTAATAGGAGGCTTTAAAATTTTCAATCTAGTGTCCTTCGTTTGGGAGAAAAATGCAAAGGTACAATACAGCTTTTCTTGCCAATATCTCTCTTTTGCAAAGAGCTAGGCATTGGAAAATGCAGGGCTATAACGTGTAGATGAAGCACTAACAGGAGGCTTTACAATTTTCATTCTAGTGTCTTTCGTTTGGGAGAAAAATGCAAAGGTACAATGCAGCATTTCCTTGCCGATATCTCTCTTTTGCAAAGAGATAGGCATTGGAAAATGCAGGGCTATAACGTGTAGATGAAGCACTAACAGGAGGCTTTAAAATTTTCATTCTAGTGTCTTTCGTTTGGGAGAAAAATGCAAAGGTACAATACAGCATTTCCTTGCCGATATCTCTCTTTTGCACAGAGATAGGCATTGGAAAATTCAGGGCTATAACGTGTAGATGAAGCACTAACAGGAGGCTTTAAAATTTTCATTCTAGTGTCTTTCGTTTGGGAAAAAAATGCAAAGGTACAATACAGTTTTTCCTTGCCGATATCTCTCTTTTGCAAAGAGATAGGCATTGGAAAATTCAGGGCTATAACGTGTAGATGAAGCACTAACAGGAGGCTTTACAATTTTCATTCTAGTGTCTTTCGTTTGGGAGAAAAATGCAAAGGTACAATACAGCTTTTCCTTGCCGATATCTCTCTTTTGCAAAGAGATAGGCATTGGAAAATGCAGGGCTATAACGTGTACATGAAGCACTAAAAGGAGGCTTTAAAATTTTCATTCTAGTGTCTTTCGTTTGGGAGAAAAATGCAAAAGTACAATGCAGCTTTTCCTTGCCGATATCTCTCTTTTGCAAAGAGATAGGCATTGGAAAATTCAGGGCTATAACGTGTAGATGAAGCACTAATAGGAGGCTTTAAAATTTTCAATCTAGTGTCCTTCGTTTGGGAGAAAAATGCAAAGGTACAATACAGCTTTTCCTTGCCAATATCTCTCTTTTGCAAAGAGCTAGGCATTGGAAAATGCAGGGCTATAACGTGTAGATGAAGCACTAACAGGAGGCTTTACAATTTTCATTCTAGTGTCTTTCGTTTGGGAGAAAAATGCAAAGGTACAATGCAGCTTTTCCTTGCCGATATCTCTCTTTTGCAAAGAGATAGGCATTGGAAAATGCAGGGCTATAACGTGTAGATGAAGCACTAACAGGAGGCTTTAAAATTTTCATTCTAGTGTCTTTCGTTTGGGAGAAAAATGCAAAGGTACAATACAGCTTTTCCTTGCCGATATCTCTCTTTTGCAAAGAGATAGGCATTGGAAAATTCAGGGCTATAACGTGTAGATGAAGCACTAACAGGAGGCTTTAAAATTTTCATTCTAGTGTCCTTCGTTTGGGAGAAAAATGCAAAGGTACAATACAGCTTTTCCTTGCCGATATCTCTCTTTTGCAAAGAGATAGGCATTGGAAAATTCAGGGCTATAACGTGTAGATGAAGCACTAATAGGAGGCTTTAAAATTTTCAATCTAGTGTCCTTCGTTTGGGAGAAAAATGCAAAGGTACAATACAGCTTTTCCTTGCCAATATCTCTCTTTTGCAAAGAGCTAGGCATTGGAAAATTCAGGGCTATAACGTGTAGATGAAGCACTAACAGGAGGCTTTAAAATTTTCATTCTAGTGTCTTTCGTTTGGGAGAAAAATGCAAAGGTACAATATAGTTTTTCCTTGCCGATATCTCTCTTTTGCAAAGGCTTCAACCCTCGTCTGCATATGAAAAGAGACAAGGGGCGTGCAGGGCATGGCGGCCTTTTGCGGCGCTTGGATGACCCCTAGTTCGCATTACACACCTCCACCCTCCTTCGGTGTGGGGCTCATGTTGGCTATGCCCCAGCCCCTGAAGCATTCAAGCTGATTTCTTGCAGCAGCTGGGCACTGTAACTGCTCCAGAGACGCTCTGTAAGGCAAGTAAAAGGGTGTGGGCCCTGCAGCACTACCTGTAGTTTGCATTGTGCGCTGGAAGGCACGAAGTAAGCAGACGGGAGAAGTCAGGATAGTGCGCAAGGGCATAGAAGGGAGCGGCTCAAGAAAAGAGAAGTGGAAACAGACAGCAAACTAGGCTGGAGAGAGACCTGAGACAAAGAGATCTGAATTATACGAGAGCCGACCAGGGGAAACACAAATTATGCAGTCAAGTTTCCCACATTTGGGGAAAACGCAGAAGCAGCACACCCAGAGTGCAATGGGTGAGCCTTGCCCTGGGAGAAGCACCTTCATGATCATAGTATCTCACCTGGCAGGTAAGTAGGAGTTGGGCTAGAGCTGGGGAGGGTCGCTGCTCGAGCATCCCCCTGTCAAGTAAAGGAGATTCAACTGAGGCAGCACAAGGGAACTCTCATCTGGGGACAACAACTGCAGGGAGAACACATATTTTCAGATAAAAATCTTGGTCATGCTCTGGTTTCTCTTCAGAACGAACAAATCTTTCGCCTTTTACTAAAGATTTCCGTGGAGAGGAGCAAAACCGAGTTTTATCTCAATTTTTGCATGCCCCATCTTTTTGGGGTTTCTTTTATCGGTTTAAAGATAGAATGAGTGTGCTTTAATGTAAGCTCATTTGCATAGAAATGACAGTAAATGTTTGTTTCTTTTCAAACAGAACTTTCTTGACCATGCTACTTGCTTGAAAGATCTGGGAGCACATGGAATACAGTACAAACCATGCTTATAGCAAGGAGAAGACAGGTGAGAAATCTGCTTTCTTTCAAATTGGGCGCTCACTTTGATCTGAATGAGGACTGCTGGCACGGCACTCAGGCGACAGGTGGAATCTTGGTCATGCTCTGGTTTCTCTTCAGAACGAACAAATCTTTCGCCTTTTACTAAAGATTTCCGTGGAGAGGAGCAAAACTGAGTTTTATCTCAATTTTTGCATGCCCCATATTATTGGGGTTTCTTTTATCGGATTAAAGACAGAACGAGTGTGCTTTCTTGTTAGCTTTAATGTAAGTTTATTTGCATAACAATGACAATAAATGCCTGTTTCTTTTCAAGCAGAACTTTCTTGACCATACTAATTGCTTGAAAGATCTGGGAGCACATGGAAAAGAGTACAAACCATGCTTATAGCAAGGGGAAGCCTGGTGAGAAATCTGCTTTCTTTCTTTCAAATTGGGTGCTCACTTTGAGCTGAATGAGGACTGCTGGCATGGCACTCAGGCGACAGGTGGAATCTTGGTCATGCTCTGGTTTCTCTTCAGAACGAACAAATCTTTCGCCTTTTACTAAAGATTTCCGTGGAGAGGAGCAAAACTGAGTTTTATCTCAATTTTTGCATGCCCCGTCTTATTGGGGTTTCTTTTATCAGTTTAAAGATAGAACGAGTGTGCTTTAATGTAAGCTCATTTGCATAGAAATGACAGTAAATGTTTGTTTCTTTTCAAACAGAACTTTCTTGACTATACTAATTGCTTGAAAGATCTGGGAGCACATGGAAAAGAGTACAAACCATGTTTATAGCAAGGGGAAGCCTGGTGAGAAATCTGCTTTCTTTCTTTCAAAGTTGGTGCTCACTTTGAGCTGAATGAGGACTGCTGGCATGGCACTCAGGCGACAGGTAGAATCTTGGTCATGCTGTGGTTTCTCTTCAGAACGAACAAATCTTTCGCCTTTTACTAAAGATTTCCGTGGAGAGGAGCAAAACTGAGTTTTATCTCAATTTTTGCATGCCCCATCTTATTGGGGTTTTATTTTATCGGTTTAAAGATAGAACGAGTGTGCTTTAATGTAAGCTCATTTGCATAGAAATGACAGTAAATGTTTGTTTCTTTTCAAACAGAACTTTCTTGACCACACTAATTGTTTGAAAGATCTGGGAGCACATGGAAAAGAGTACAAACCATGTTTATAGCAAGGGGAAGCTGTCACAACTGAGGGCCTGAGCTGACGGGAGGCAGCCTCAGTTGTAGGGGCTGAGATGTACCGGAACCTGGGAGGTTGTATCAGACCCCTGGACATGTAAGTAACATAAATAATAAATGCCCGAAGGCGTGACCACGACAACTTGGATAAAAGTCAATGATGTTTATTATGACAACTCCGCAACACAGCAGCAGTAAAAGAAAACGTAAAAGTCAGCAAAGAATAAATACAGTTCCTGGGTACTACAGGATGGCAGGAGCCACAGGGCACTGGTAGTGTGAGATAGTTCTTATGATCTTCTAGATGGAAAGTCCTTACCAGGCCCGACTGTAGCAATGGAGATAACCCAGGATTGTGCCAGCTGGTGTTCCAGGAAAAGCTGGGTTGCTGAAGATAAAACAGCTGCTGTGGATACTGGCTGGAACCTGACTGTTGTTAGCACGTAGTGGATACTGGCTGGAACCAGTTAAATAATAAATGAACTTGGGAGCGATGAAATATGAACTGAAATGTAGAACTTGAGAGCGGAGAAATAATAATACCGGTGGAGAGTGGTAAAGTGTAGAAAGGACTAGAGATGAGCGGGTTCGGTTTCTCTGAATCCGAACCCGCACGAACTTCATGTTTTTTTCACGGGTCCGAGCAGACTCGGATCCTCCCGCCTTGCTCGGTTAACCCGAGCGCGCCCGAACGTCATCATGACGCTGTCGGATTCTCGCGAGACTCGGATTCTATATAAGGAGCCGCGCGTCGCCGCCATTTTCACACGTGCATTGAGATTGATAGGGAGAGGACGTGGCTGGCGTCCTCTCCATTTAGATTAGGGTTGAGAGAGAGAGAGAGAGATTGACCCGAGGCTGTGATACTGTAGAAGAGAGTGCAGAGTTTAGTGACTGACGACCACAGTGACCACCAGACAGTGCAGTTGTTTGTTTTATTTAATATATCCGTTCTCTGCCTGAAAAAAACGATACACACAGTGACTCAGTCACATACCATATCTGTGTGCACTGCTCAGCCCAGTGTGCTGCATCAATGTATATATATATATCTGACTGTGCTCAGCTCACACAGCTTATAATTGTGGGGGAGACTGGGGAGCACTGCAGTGCCAGTTATAGGTTATAGCAGGAGCCAGGAGTACATAATATTATATTAAAATTAAACAGTGCACACTTTTGCTGCAGGAGTGCCACTGCCAGTGTGACTAGTGACCAGTGACCTGACCACCAGTATATATAATATTAGTAGTATACTATCTCTTTATCAACCAGTCTATATTAGCAGCAGACACAGTACAGTGCGGTAGTTCACGGCTGTGGCTACCTCTGTGTCGGCACTCGGCAGCCCGTCCATAATTGTATATACCACCTAACCGTGGTTTTTTTTTCTTTCTTTATAGTCATACTAGTTACGAGTATACTATCTCTTTATCAACCAGTCTATATTAGCAGCAGACACAGTACAGTGCGGCAGTTCACGGCTGTGGCTACCTCTGTGTCGGCACTCGGCAGCCCGTCCATAATTGTATATACCACCTAACCGTGGTTTTTTTTTCTTTCTTTATACATACATACTAGTTACGAGTATACTATCTCTTTATCAACCAGTCTATATTAGCAGCAGACACAGTACAGTGCGGTAGTTCACGGCTGTGGCTACCTCTGTGTCGGCACTCGGCAGCCCGTCCATAATTGTATATACCACCTAACCGTGGTTTTTTTTTCTTTCTTTATACATACATACTAGTTACGAGTATACTATCCCTTTATCAACCAGTCTATATATTAGCAGCAGACACAGTACAGTGCGGTAGTTCACGGCTGTGGCTACCTCTGTGTCGGCACTCGGCAGCCCGTCCATAATTGTATATACCACCTAACCGTGGTTTTTTTTTCTTTCTTTATACATACATACTAGTTACGAGTATACTATCTCTTTATCAACCAGTCTATATATTAGCAGCAGACACAGTACAGTGCGGTAGTTCACGGCTGTGGCTACCTCTGTGTCGGCACTCGGCAGCCCGTCCATAATTGTATATACCACCTAACCGTGGTTTTTTTTTCTTTCTTTATACATACATACTAGTTACGAGTATACTATCTCTTTATCAACCAGTCTATATTAGCAGCAGACACAGTACAGTGCGGTAGTTCACGGCTGTGGCTACCTCTGTGTCGGCACTCGGCAGCCCGTCCATAATTGTATATACCACCTAACCGTGGTTTTTTTTTCTTTCTTTATACATACATACTAGTTACGAGTATACTATCTCTTTATCAACCAGTCTATATATTAGCAGCAGACACAGTACAGTGCGGTAGTTCACGGCTGTGGCTACCTCTGTGTCGGCACTCGGCAGCCCGTCCATAATTGTATATACCACCTAACCGTGGTTTTTTTTTCTTTCTTTATACATACATACTAGTTATGAGTATACTATCTCTTTATCAACCAGTCTATATATTAGCAGCAGACACAGTACAGTGCGGTAGTTCACGGCTGTGGCTACCTCTGTGTCGGCACTCGGCAGCCCGTCCATAATTGTATATACCACCTAACCGTGGTTTTTTTTTCTTTCTTTATACATACATACTAGTTACGAGTATACTATCTCTTTATCAACCAGTCTATATATTAGCAGCAGACACAGTACAGTGCGGTAGTTCACGGCTGTGGCTACCTCTGTGTCGGCACTCGGCAGCCCGTCCATAATTGTATATACCACCTAACCGTGGTTTTTTTTTCTTTCTTTATAGTCATACTAGTTACGAGTATACTATCTCTTTATCAACCAGTCTATATTAGCAGCAGACACAGTACAGTGCGGTAGTTCACGGCTGTGGCTACCTCTGTGTCGGCACTCGGCAGCCCGTCCATAATTGTATATACCACCTAACCGTGGGTTTTTTTTCTTTCTTTATACATACATACTAGTTACGAGTATACTATCTCTTTATCAACCAGTCTATATATTAGCAGCAGACACAGTACAGTGCGGTAGTTCACGGCTGTGGCTACCTCTGTGTCGGCACTCGGCAGCCCGTCCATAATTGTATATACCACCTAACCGTGGTTTTTTTTTCTTTCTTTATACATACATACTAGTTACGAGTATACTATCTCTTTATCAACCAGTCTATATATTAGCAGCAGACACAGTACAGTGCGGTAGTTCACGGCTGTGGCTACCTCTGTGTCGGCACTCGGCAGCCCGTCCATAATTGTATATACCACCTAACCGTGGTTTTTTTTTCTTTCTTTATACATACATACTAGTTACGAGTATACTATCTCTTTATCAACCAGTCTATATATTAGCAGCAGACACAGTACAGTGCGGTAGTTCACGGCTGTGGCTACCTCTGTGTCGGCACTCGGCAGCCCGTCCATAATTGTATACTAGTATCCAATCCATCCATCTCCATTGTTTACCTGAGGTGCCTTTTAGTTGTGCCTATTAAAATATGGAGAACAAAAATGTTGAGGTTCCAAAATTAGGGAAAGATCAAGATCCACTTCCACCTCGTGCTGAAGCTGCTGCCACTAGTCATGGCCGAGACGATGAAATGCCAGCAACGTCGTCTGCCAAGGCCGATGCCCAATGTCATAGTACAGAGCATGTCAAATCCAAAACACCAAATATCAGTAAAAAAAGGACTCCAAAACCTAAAATAAAATTGTCGGAGGAGAAGCGTAAACTTGCCAATATGCCATTTACCACACGGAGTGGCAAGGAACGGCTGAGGCCCTGGCCTATGTTCATGGCTAGTGGTTCAGCTTCACATGAGGATGGAAGCACTCAGCCTCTCGCTAGAAAAATGAAAAGACTAAAGCTGGCAAAAGCAGTAGCACCGCAAAGAACTGTGCGTTCTTCGAAATCCCAAATCCACAAGGAGAGTCCGACTCCAATTGTGTCGGTTGCGATGCCTGACCTTCCCAACACTGGACGTGAAGAGCATGCGCCTTCCACCATTTGCACGCCCCCTGCAAGTGATGGAAGGAGCACCCGCAGTCCAGTTCCTGATAGTCAGATTGAAGATGTCAGTGTTGAAGTACACCAGGATGAGGAGGATATGGGTGTTGCTGGCGCTGGGGAGGAAATTGACCAGGAGGATTCTGATGGTGAGGTGGTTTGTTTAAGTCAGGCACCCGGGGAGACACCTGTTGTCCGTGGTAGGAATATGGCCGTTGACATGCCTGGTGAAAATACCAAAAAAATCAGCTCTTCGGTGTGGAAGTATTTCACCAGAAATGCGGACAACAGGTGTCAAGCCGTGTGTTCCCTTTGTCAAGCTGTAATAAGTAGGGGTAAGGACGTTAACCACCTCGGAACATCCTCCCTTATACGTCACCTGCAGCGCATTCATAATAAGTCAGTGACAAGTTCAAAAACTTTGGGTGACAGCGGAAGCAGTCCACTGACCAGTAAATCCCTTCCTCTTGTAACCAAGCTCACGCAAACCACCCCACCAACTCCCTCAGTGTCAATTTCCTCCTTCCCCAGGAATGCCAATAGTCCTGCAGGCAATGTCACTGGCAATTCTGACGAGTCCTCTCCTGCCTGGGATTCCTCCGATGCATCCTTGCGTGTAACGCCTACTGCTGCTGGCGCTGCTGTTGTTGCTGCTGGGAGTCGATGGTCATCCCAGAAGGGAAGTCGTAAGCACACTTTTACTACTTCCACCAAGCAATTGACTGTCCAACAGTCCTTTGCGAGGAAGATGAAATATCACAGCAGTCATCCTGTTGCAAAGCGGATAACTGAGGCCTTGACAACTATGTTGGTGTTAGACGTGCGTCCGGTATCCGCCGTTAGTTCACAGGGAACTAGACAATTTCTTGAGGTAGTGTGCCCCCGTTACCAAATACCATCTAGGTTCCACTTCTCTAGGCAGGCGATACCGAGAATGTACACGGACGTCAGAAAAAGACTCACCAGTGTCCTAAAAAATGCAGTTGTACCCAATGTCCACTTAACCACGGACATGTGGACAAGTGGAGCAGGGCAGGGTCAGGACTATATGACTGTGACAGCCCACTGGGTAGATGTATGGACTCCCGCCGCAAGAACAGCAGCGGCGGCACCAGTAGCAGCATCTCGCAAACGCCAACTCTTTCCTAGGCAGGCTACGCTTTGTATCACCGGTTTCCAGAATACGCACACAGCTGAAAACCTCTTACGGCAACTGAGGAAGATCATCGCGGAATGGCTTACCCCAATTGGACTCTCCTGTGGATTTGTGGCATCGGACAACGCCAGCAATATTGTGTGTGCATTAAATCTGGGCCAATTCCAGCACGTCCCATGTTTTGCACATACCTTGAATTTGGTGGTGCAGAATTTTTAAAAAAACGACAGGGGCGTGCAAGAGATGCTGTCGGTGGCCAGAAGAATTGCGGGACACTTTCGGCGTACAGGCACCACGTACAGAAAACTGGAGCACCACCAAAAACTACTGAACCTGCCCTGCCATCATCTGAAGCAAGAAGTGGTAACGAGGTGGAATTCAACCCTGTATATGCTTCAGAGGTTGGAGGAGCAGCAAAAGGCCATTCAAGCCTATACAATTGAGCACGATATAGGAGGTGGGATGCACCTGTCTCAAGCGCAGTGGAGAATGATTTCAACGTTGTGCAAGGTTCTGATGCCCTTTGAACTTGCCACACGTGAAGTCAGTTCAGACACTGCCAGCCTGAGTCAGGTCATTCCCCTCATCAGGCTTTTGCAGAAGAAGCTGGAGACATTGAAGGAGGAGCTAACACGGAGCGATTCCGCTAGGCATGTGGGACTTGTGGATGGAGCCCTTAATTCGCTTAGCAAGGATTCACGGGTGGTCAATCTGTTGAAATCAGAGCACTACATTTTGGCCACCGTGCTCGATCCTAGATTTAAAGCCTACCTTGGATCTCTCTTTCCGGCAGACACAAGTCTGCTGGGGTTCAAACACCTGCTGGTGAGTAAATTGTCAAGTCAAGCGGAACGCGACCTGTCAACAACATCTCCTCCTTCACATTCTCCCGCAACTGGGGGTGCGAGGAAAAGGCTCAGAATTCCGAGCCCACCCGCTGGCGGTGATGCAGGGCAGTCTGGAGCGACTGCTGATGCTGACATCTGGTCCGGACTGAAGGACCTGACAACGATTACGGACATGTCGTCTACTGTCACTGCATATGATTCTCTCCCCATTGAAAGAATGGTGGAGGATTATATGAGTGACCGCATCCAAGTAGGCACGTCACACAGTCCGTACTTATACTGGCAGGAAAAAGAGGCAATTTGGAGGCCCTTGCACAAACTGGCTTTATT
Organism: Pseudophryne corroboree; assembly: GCF_028390025.1. Classification (NCBI taxonomy): domain Eukaryota; kingdom Metazoa; phylum Chordata; class Amphibia; order Anura; family Myobatrachidae; genus Pseudophryne; species Pseudophryne corroboree. The sequence goes on from NW_026970459.1 coordinate 51,700, forward strand.
CTACCTAAGTTGCCCTCCCACAAGTGTGTACTCCGAAAGAGTGTTTAGTGCCGCCGCTCACCTTGTCAGCAATCGGCGTACGAGGTTACATCCAGAAAATGTGGAGAAGATGATGTTCATTAAAATGAATTATAATCAATTCCTCCGTGGAGACATTGACCAGCAGCAATTGCCTCCACAAAGTACACAGGGAGCTGAGATGGTGGATTCCAGTGGGGACGAATTGATAATCTGTGAGGAGGGGGATGTACACGGTGATATATCGGAGGATGATGATGAGGTGGACATCTTGCCTCTGTAGAGCCAGTTTGTGCAAGGAGAGATTAATTGCTTCTTTTTTGGTGGGGGTCCAAACCAACCCGTCATATCAGTCACAGTCGTGTGGCAGACCCTGTCACTGAAATGATGGGTTGGTTAAAGTGTGCATGTCCTGTTTATACAACATAAGGGTGGGTGGGAGGGCCCAAGGACAATTCCATCTTGCACCTCTTTTTTCTTTTCTTTTTTTTTGCGTCATGTGCTGTTTGGGGAGGGTTTTTTGGAAGGGACATCCTGCGTGACACTGCAGTGCCACTCCTAGATGGGCCCGGTGTTTGTGTCGGCCACTAGGGTCGCTTATCTTACTCACACAGCTACCTCATTGCGCCTCTTTTTTTCTTTGCGTCATGTGCTGTTTGGGGAGGGTTTTTTGGAAGGGACATCCTGCGTGACACTGCAGTGACACTCCTAGATGGGCCCGGTGTTTGTGTCGGCCACTAGGGTCGCTTATCTTACTCACACAGCTACCTCATTGCGCCTCTTTTTTTCTTTGCGTCATGTGCTGTTTGGGGAGGGTTTTTTGGAAGGGACATCCTGCGTGACACTGCAGTGCCACTCCTAGATGGGCCCGGTGTTTGTGTCGGCCACTACTGCAGGGAGAACACATATTTTCAGATGAACATGGGAGGGCAGAAGGCTGCCTAATACTGAAGCACCCCCAAACAACAAACCAAATGCAACAACTAGTTCAAGCATTCCTGGGGGAAGGCCTGCCGCAGATGGATTTGCATATGGTGATGTCATCCATGCAGTGGGTCAAAGTTGGTTCAAACACCTTTGCAAAGTTCTATAAGTTTGATACCCTGGCTGAGGAGGACCTCCTGTTTGCTCAATCAGTGCTGCAGAGTCATCCGCACTCTCCTGCCCGTTTGGGAGCTTTGGTATAATCCCCATGGTCCTTACGGAGTCCCCAGCATCCTCTAGGACGTAAGAGAAAATAAGATTTTAAACCTACCGGTAAATCTTTTTCTCGTAGTCCGTAGAGGATGCTGGGTGCCCGTCCCAAGTGCGGTCTACTTCTGCAAGACTTGTATATAGTTATTGCTTACATAAGGGTTATATGTTAGTTTTCATCGGTCTTGGACTGATGCTATGTTGTTTTCATACTGTTAACTGGGTAGTATATCACAAGTTATACGGTGTGATTGGTGTGGCTGGTATGAATCTTGACCTTGGATTAACAAAAATCCTTTCCTCGTACTGTCCGTCTCCTCTGGGCACAGTTTCTCTAACTGAGGTATGGAGGAGGGGCATAGAGGGAGGAGCCAGTGCACACCCAGATCAAAAGTCTTTTTTAAAGTGCCCATGTCTGCTGCGGAGCCCGTCTATCCCCCATGGTCCTTACGGAGTCCCCATCATCCTCTACGGACTACGAGAAAAAAAAATTACCGGTAGGTTTAAAATGTTATTTTTTTCTCTGCAACCCACTGCTAAATTGTGCTTCCTAGCTGTTTTTTATAAAATCACTTAATTAAATCTAACTCTGATTACGTCAGAGAAGGCCAGGTACCCTACACCATAAGAGGGGGTATGAAATTTTGACTTGTCTTCTTAAAGATCACCAAAATCTGTTGACAAGGTCAATTACATCCCTGGGTGGGATTGAACCACCAACCTTTTGGTTAATAGCCCATGTAAGTGCAAGAAATCCTGAAGCACTCACTCATCATGGGAAAGTACCAATGTGTTTCTTACAAAAATTCTCCAGATTATTGACTTTTTAAAGTTTTTCTAGGAAACGTTCTAGATGAATGCTTATTAGCCTTTGTCAGTATTGACTTTTGCAAGGTGTCTCTGTGGCGCAATCGGTTAGCATGTTTGGCTATTAACCAAAAGGTTGGTGGTTCAATCCCACCCAGGGATGTAATTGACCTTGTAATCAGATTTTGGTGATCTTTAAGTAGACAAGTCAAAATTTCAAAAAACCCCCTTATGGTGTAGGGTACCTGGCCTTCTCTGATGTAATCAGAGTTAGATTTGATTAAGTGATTTTATAAAAAAACAGCTAGGAAGCACAATTTAGCAGTGGGTTGCAGAGAAAAAAAATTATGCTGGCAGAAAAGTACAATTGAGTGATTAAACAGCTCTTCATTTTCTGATTTTATGTTTATGCTAACAAATTTGCTCTCTGAAAAGTGTCCACAAAGCCAAGTCTCTGATTAACACCTTTGTAGGAATGGTTTTTCACCTATTACTGAATTAAACTTGCTTCATTGGAAAGGCATCAAAGATGCATCCTCATTTCAATGTCTACTGAAATAATACAGGTTGACACCAGGAAACGTCACTGCATCATTGCTGCTTCCTCATGGGGAAGTCTGTTTAATGTGAAAACAAGGTGATATCTAATCAGCACACAGGTAAGGAATTAAGAAAATCTTTCTTTATGGGTGAAGATGTTTCTCACAAATTGTTGTCCCAATGCATCATTGAAATTCAAGATGGAAGATGATTTTCATATATCACTTGTACATTTTGCATTGCTCTTCTGGTGACAATGTAGTTTGTTTTTGTCAATTACCATTTCAGTAATAGGGTAAAGAAAATTAAGTGGATTTTTTAAAGAAAACAATGCTGTCAATATACTATTAAAACAAATTAAAATGATAAAAGTTATTGTACTTTAAGTAAAAATAAAAGAGCCAAAATATCAATCCCAGTTTTTGATTACTTTAATTATAAAAAAAAAAATGCACATAGCAGAGGATAGTTTCGATCAATCGACCTCTGGGGTATGGGCCCAGCATGCTTCCATTGCACTACTCTGCTGCTCATGGAAGTGTAAGAGATCCTGAAGACTAAATTGATTAAAGGCCTAAAAGTACTTGACTATAAGGAAAGACTTACTAGGCTGAATATTTATACACTAGAAAAGAGGTGCCTAAGAGGAGATATTATTAATATCTTCAAATATGTAAAGATACATAACAAAGAGTTATCAGAGGAATTATTTATTAAAAGAACACGTGGTCACTCGCTGCGACTGGAGGAAAGTTCAGAACGCAATGGAGGAAAGGATTCTTCACTGTTAGGGCAATCAGGATGTGGAATTCCCTGCCAGGGAAGGTGGTAATGGCGGACTCTGTAATTGGATTTAAAAAAGGAATGGATACATTTCTGAATGAAAAAGCTATCCAAGGTTATAATACTTAAAATATCAACATGGTTAATCCGGGGGTAACATGAGTTATAGTAGCTAACTAGTCATAAAACATTATTCAGCAAGTATGTAGAATCATCACAACTTAAAACAGGTTGAACACGATGGGCAATTTGCCTCTATTCAACCTCAAAAACTATGTTACTATATTACTATGTTACTGTAGTATACAGAACACCACAATGTAATGAGCAGTGATAGTGAGCACTGATGAGGATACTAGAACTGACACTGAGCAGCAAGATGCAGCACTGGACTATTAGTAATGTACTGTAGTATGCTGAGCACCACAATGCAGCACAAGACAATGAGCAGTGATACTGAGCACTGATGAGGATACTACTGAGAACTGACACTGAGCAGGAGAGACACACTACTAGTATTACTGAGCAGCAATAAGTAACCACTGATACTGAGCACTGATATTGAGATTTCCACTGAGAGAACATAGCCACGTCCTCTCCGCTCTCTCTTCAATGCACGAGTAAAAATGGCAGCAACGCGCAGCTCTTTATATGGAATCCGAATCTCGCGAGAATCCGACAGCGGGATGATGACATTTTCCCTTGTTCAGGTTTTCCGAGTCAGGCGGGAACAACCGAGCCTGCCTTGGACCAGTGTAAACCACGTGGAGTTTGTGGGGAATTCGGTTCTCGGAGAACCGAACCCGCTCCTCTCTACCTTATACCCATCAATTTTTTTATTTTCAATCTAAGCCCCTGCAGTTTTCTGTAAGCATATGCTTCGCTATGATGATCAACAAGTCACAAGGGCAAACACTCAGGGTTTGAGGCGTAGATCTTAGGACCAGCTGCTACAAGCATGGCAGAGGTGTCACTATCACTGGTGACACCCAGAGAGGTGGCGAGGGAGATTGTAATGCAGTGCGCGCAGATAAGCAGCGCAATGGTAAAAAGGAGGCATGGTTTCATAGGTAGGGGCGTGGCCTGGTGGCCTGAATCTACATTTTGTTGCTCCGGGTGTCCCGGGGGTTGGGGGCTGCACCCGGGGACTAGTGTGTGAGCGGTGCTGGCTCCTGCACAGTGACAGGGCAAGGCCACCCAGCATGACGCCTCCCTTCTTGACCATGCTGTAATTGCAGTCGCACTGCAGTTCAGCGTGATCATAAAAAATGGTGTAGGCTCCTGCTGGGGCAGACTGTATGTGCGCGCAGGAAGCCGCCACCATTTTTGTGATCACAGCGGCTGAATGTGATGTCATACAGCCGCTGTGACCATGCCTCCTGTGTCTCCTCTGTTGCAGACCCCATTTTGAAGCCTTGCCCCCGCACCGCTCCATCTCTGACTTGGAAATGGAGTGTTGCTGACCCACCTCTCCCCCCCTTCCCCGCCCCGATTGACAGGCAGAGGCGATCACATTCTCTGCGGGGTGCCGCAGAAAATGCAGGCACATGCGTATGCTCTTAGCAATTTTTGCAGTTGGATCGCTTATTGTGATTGCAATCCAACCTGAATCAGGCCCTATTACCTATCACAATGCGCTGCGGGCAGTACAAAATTGGGTTAATATAGGAGAAAAACCCCCAGACCTGTGCTCCTTAACTGTACCTGGTGGCTAGTGGAGCGGCTGCCCAGTAATCAGTATCCACCGCAGTGCGCACACGGCCCACCCCCTACGGCCTCGCTCCCCTTCATCAGCGGCCTCGTGATCCGGAAGGGTGGTGTGTGTGTGACTGACCTTAGGATGAAACCGGAGCCTCCGCTGCAGTGACCCAGCAACCAGGGCACGGGAGTATACAGCGCCGCTGGGAGTGATGAAGCTGCAGTAAAGATGTCTATTAGACCTAGCCTGCTGCAGCCCTTGTAGATTCTCATAAAACAAGTTCTTCTTTTCTTGTCAAAATTAATAGCTAAGAATAGGCTGCTTGAGGCAGGCCCCTGTTAAGTGGCCTGCTACTGAAGGCACCAACTACAAACTGAGCTCCCTGTTCATGGAAGCGGGGTTATAGAGGAGAATGCACTGAGCTTCTTGGGAACAGTCAAAAGCTTTGAGCCGGTTGGTGCCTCAGATCAAGATCCTACTCTACACCCCAATGTGAATCCTTGTGGAGTCCAGTGTACCCCACAGAAGAAATTAATGTGTCACACCCATTGGCAGCAACCTTAGAATAGCTGCTGACGGGCACAATTGAGAAAGGAAGGGGGGGGGGGACATTTGAATCCAGCACATAGATGCAATTCAAATATGTAATTTGTACCTTCCTATTTTAAAATATAATGGATGAACCTCACCCTGTGAGAACAATCTTCATGATCAAGAGATCTCATATGCAAAATAAGGATGAGTTGGGATAGGGCTGGGGAGGGTGGCTGCTCGGGCAGCCCCTCCCCCGTCAAGTTAAGGAGATTCAACTGAGGAAGCACAAGGGAACTCTCGTCTGGGGACAACAACTGCAGGGAGACCACATCTTTTCAGATGAACATGGGAGGGCGGAAGGCTGCCTAATACTGAAGCACCATATGCAACAACTAGTACAAGCATTCCTGGGGGAAGGTCTGCAGCAGACGGATTTGCATACGGTGATGTTATCCAAGCAGTGGGCCAAAGTTGACTGGAACCCTCATCTGCATATGAAAAGAGAAAAGGGGCATGCAGGGCATGGCGGCCTTTTGCAGTGCTTGGATGACCCCTAGTTCACATTAAACACCCCCACCCTCCTTTGGTGTGGGGCTCATGTTGGCCATGCCCCATCCCCTGAAGCATTCAAGCTGATTTCTTGCAGCAGCTGGGCACTGTAACAGCTCCAGAGCTGTTCTGTAAGGCAAGTAAAAGGGTGTGGGCCCTGCAGCACCACCTGTAGTTCGCATTGTGCGTTGGAAGGCACAAAGTAAGCAGACGGGAGGAGAAGTCAGGATAGTGCGCAAGGGCATTCTTTTCTCTTAGTCCGTAGAGGATGCTGGGGTCACATTAAGAACCATGGGGTATAGACGGGATCCGCAAGAGACATGGGCACTTTAAGACTTTCAAAGGGTGTGAACTGGCTCCTCCCTCTATGCCCCTCCTCCAGACTCCAGTTATAGGAACTGTGCCCAGGGAGACGGACATTTCGAGGAAAGGATTTATTGTTAAACTAAGGTGAGCATCTTACCAGCTCACACCTTAAGCATGCCGCAGAAAGTGGCATTCAACAGAACACAAGCCAACGGCATGAACAATTGCAGCAAAAAGCTGACCAGAACCATAACACAACATGTGTATAACCACAAGTAATAACTGCAGACACAGTATGGACTGGGACGGGTGCCCAGCATCCTCTACAGACTAAGAGAAAAGGATTTACCGGTAGGTATTAAAATCCTATTTTCTCATACGACCTAGAGGATGCTGGGGTCACATTAAGAACCATGGGGTTATACCAAAGCTCTTGAACGGGTGGGAGAGTGCGTACGACTCTGCAGCACCGAATGACCCAACTTAAGGTTATCATCAGCCAAGGTATCAAACTTGTAAAACTTAGCAAAAGTGTTTACTAAATAGCTGCTCGGCAAAGTTGCAATGCCGAGACTCCCCGACCAGCTGCCAAGGATGAACCCACCTTTTTGGGGTTTCTTTTATCGGTTTAAAGATAGAATGAGTGTGCTTTAATGTAAGCTCATTTGCATAGAAATGACAGTAAATGTTTGTTTCTTTTCAAACAGAACTTTCTTGACCATGCTACTTGCTTGAAAGATCTGGGAGCACATGGAATACAGTACAAACCATGCTTATAGCAAGGAGAAGACAGGTGAGAAATCTGCTTTCTTTCAAATTGGGCGCTCACTTTGATCTGAATGAGGACTGCTGGCACGGCACTCAGGCGACAGGTGGAATCTTGGTCATGCTCTGGTTTCTCTTCAGAACGAACAAATCTTTCGCCTTTTACTAAAGATTTCCGTGGAGAGGAGCAAAACTGAGTTTTATCTCAATTTTTGCATGCCCCATATTATTGGGGTTTCTTTTATCGGATTAAAGACAGAACGAGTGTGCTTTCTTGTTAGCTTTAATGTAAGTTTATTTGCATAACAATGACAATAAATGCCTGTTTCTTTTCAAGCAGAACTTTCTTGACCATACTAATTGCTTGAAAGATCTGGGAGCACATGGAAAAGAGTACAAACCATGCTTATAGCAAGGGGAAGCCTGGTGAGAAATCTGCTTTCTTTCTTTCAAATTGGGTGCTCACTTTGAGCTGAATGAGGACTGCTGGCATGGCACTCAGGCGACAGGTGGAATCTTGGTCATGCTCTGGTTTCTCTTCAGAACGAACAAATCTTTCGCCTTTTACTAAAGATTTCCGTGGAGAGGAGCAAAACTGAGTTTTATCTCAATTTTTGCATGCCCCGTCTTATTGGGGTTTCTTTTATCAGTTTAAAGATAGAACGAGTGTGCTTTAATGTAAGCTCATTTGCATAGAAATGACAGTAAATGTTTGTTTCTTTTCAAACAGAACTTTCTTGACTATACTAATTGCTTGAAAGATCTGGGAGCACATGGAAAAGAGTACAAACCATGTTTATAGCAAGGGGAAGCCTGGTGAGAAATCTGCTTTCTTTCTTTCAAAGTTGGTGCTCACTTTGAGCTGAATGAGGACTGCTGGCATGGCACTCAGGCGACAGGTAGAATCTTGGTCATGCTGTGGTTTCTCTTCAGAACGAACAAATCTTTCGCCTTTTACTAAAGATTTCCGTGGAGAGGAGCAAAACTGAGTTTTATCTCAATTTTTGCATGCCCCATCTTATTGGGGTTTTATTTTATCGGTTTAAAGATAGAACGAGTGTGCTTTAATGTAAGCTCATTTGCATAGAAATGACAGTAAATGTTTGTTTCTTTTCAAACAGAACTTTCTTGACCACACTAATTGTTTGAAAGATCTGGGAGCACATGGAAAAGAGTACAAACCATGTTTATAGCAAGGGGAAGCTGTCACAACTGAGGGCCTGAGCTGACGGGAGGCAGCCTCAGTTGTAGGGGCTGAGATGTACCGGAACCTGGGAGGTTGTATCAGACCCCTGGACATGTAAGTAACATAAATAATAAATGCCCGAAGGCGTGACCACGACAACTTGGATAAAAGTCAATGATGTTTATTATGACAACTCCGCAACACAGCAGCAGTAAAAGAAAACGTAAAAGTCAGCAAAGAATAAATACAGTTCCTGGGTACTACAGGATGGCAGGAGCCACAGGGCACTGGTAGTGTGAGATAGTTCTTATGATCTTCTAGATGGAAAGTCCTTACCAGGCCCGACTGTAGCAATGGAGATAACCCAGGATTGTGCCAGCTGGTGTTCCAGGAAAAGCTGGGTTGCTGAAGATAAAACAGCTGCTGTGGATACTGGCTGGAACCTGACTGTTGTTAGCACGTAGTGGATACTGGCTGGAACCAGTTAAATAATAAATGAACTTGGGAGCGATGAAATATGAACTGAAATGTAGAACTTGAGAGCGGAGAAATAATAATACCGGTGGAGAGTGGTAAAGTGTAGAAAGGACTAGAGATGAGCGGGTTCGGTTTCTCTGAATCCGAACCCGCACGAACTTCATGTTTTTTTCACGGGTCCGAGCAGACTCGGATCCTCCCGCCTTGCTCGGTTAACCCGAGCGCGCCCGAACGTCATCATGACGCTGTCGGATTCTCGCGAGACTCGGATTCTATATAAGGAGCCGCGCGTCGCCGCCATTTTCACACGTGCATTGAGATTGATAGGGAGAGGACGTGGCTGGCGTCCTCTCCATTTAGATTAGGGTTGAGAGAGAGAGAGAGAGATTGACCCGAGGCTGTGATACTGTAGAAGAGAGTGCAGAGTTTAGTGACTGACGACCACAGTGACCACCAGACAGTGCAGTTGTTTGTTTTATTTAATATATCCGTTCTCTGCCTGAAAAAAACGATACACACAGTGACTCAGTCACATACCATATCTGTGTGCACTGCTCAGCCCAGTGTGCTGCATCAATGTATATATATATATCTGACTGTGCTCAGCTCACACAGCTTATAATTGTGGGGGAGACTGGGGAGCACTGCAGTGCCAGTTATAGGTTATAGCAGGAGCCAGGAGTACATAATATTATATTAAAATTAAACAGTGCACACTTTTGCTGCAGGAGTGCCACTGCCAGTGTGACTAGTGACCAGTGACCTGACCACCAGTATATATAATATTAGTAGTATACTATCTCTTTATCAACCAGTCTATATTAGCAGCAGACACAGTACAGTGCGGTAGTTCACGGCTGTGGCTACCTCTGTGTCGGCACTCGGCAGCCCGTCCATAATTGTATATACCACCTAACCGTGGTTTTTTTTTCTTTCTTTATAGTCATACTAGTTACGAGTATACTATCTCTTTATCAACCAGTCTATATTAGCAGCAGACACAGTACAGTGCGGCAGTTCACGGCTGTGGCTACCTCTGTGTCGGCACTCGGCAGCCCGTCCATAATTGTATATACCACCTAACCGTGGTTTTTTTTTCTTTCTTTATACATACATACTAGTTACGAGTATACTATCTCTTTATCAACCAGTCTATATTAGCAGCAGACACAGTACAGTGCGGTAGTTCACGGCTGTGGCTACCTCTGTGTCGGCACTCGGCAGCCCGTCCATAATTGTATATACCACCTAACCGTGGTTTTTTTTTCTTTCTTTATACATACATACTAGTTACGAGTATACTATCTCTTTATCAACCAGTCTATATATTAGCAGCAGACACAGTACAGTGCGGTAGTTCACGGCTGTGGCTACCTCTGTGTCGGCACTCGGCAGCCCGTCCATAATTGTATATACCACCTAACCGTGGTTTTTTTTTCTTTCTTTATACATACATACTAGTTACGAGTATACTATCTCTTTATCAACCAGTCTATATATTAGCAGCAGACACAGTACAGTGCGGTAGTTCACGGCTGTGGCTACCTCTGTGTCGGCACTCGGCAGCCCGTCCATAATTGTATATACCACCTAACCGTGGTTTTTTTTTCTTTCTTTATACATACATACTAGTTACGAGTATACTATCTCTTTATCAACCAGTCTATATTAGCAGCAGACACAGTACAGTGCGGTAGTTCACGGCTGTGGCTACCTCTGTGTCGGCACTCGGCAGCCCGTCCATAATTGTATATACCACCTAACCGTGGTTTTTTTTTCTTTCTTTATACATACATACTAGTTACGAGTATACTATCTCTTTATCAACCAGTCTATATATTAGCAGCAGACACAGTACAGTGCGGTAGTTCACGGCTGTGGCTACCTCTGTGTCGGCACTCGGCAGCCCGTCCATAATTGTATATACCACCTAACCGTGGTTTTTTTTTCTTTCTTTATACATACATACTAGTTATGAGTATACTATCTCTTTATCAACCAGTCTATATATTAGCAGCAGACACAGTACAGTGCGGTAGTTCACGGCTGTGGCTACCTCTGTGTCGGCACTCGGCAGCCCGTCCATAATTGTATATACCACCTAACCGTGGTTTTTTTTTCTTTCTTTATACATACATACTAGTTACGAGTATACTATCTCTTTATCAACCAGTCTATATATTAGCAGCAGACACAGTACAGTGCGGTAGTTCACGGCTGTGGCTACCTCTGTGTCGGCACTCGGCAGCCCGTCCATAATTGTATATACCACCTAACCGTGGTTTTTTTTTCTTTCTTTATAGTCATACTAGTTACGAGTATACTATCTCTTTATCAACCAGTCTATATTAGCAGCAGACACAGTACAGTGCGGTAGTTCACGGCTGTGGCTACCTCTGTGTCGGCACTCGGCAGCCCGTCCATAATTGTATATACCACCTAACCGTGGGTTTTTTTTCTTTCTTTATACATACATACTAGTTACGAGTATACTATCTCTTTATCAACCAGTCTATATATTAGCAGCAGACACAGTACAGTGCGGTAGTTCACGGCTGTGGCTACCTCTGTGTCGGCACTCGGCAGCCCGTCCATAATTGTATATACCACCTAACCGTGGTTTTTTTTTCTTTCTTTATACATACATACTAGTTACGAGTATACTATCTCTTTATCAACCAGTCTATATATTAGCAGCAGACACAGTACAGTGCGGTAGTTCACGGCTGTGGCTACCTCTGTGTCGGCACTCGGCAGCCCGTCCATAATTGTATATACCACCTAACCGTGGTTTTTTTTTCTTTCTTTATACATACATACTAGTTACGAGTATACTATCTCTTTATCAACCAGTCTATATATTAGCAGCAGACACAGTACAGTGCGGTAGTTCACGGCTGTGGCTACCTCTGTGTCGGCACTCGGCAGCCCGTCCATAATTGTATACTAGTATCCAATCCATCCATCTCCATTGTTTACCTGAGGTGCCTTTTAGTTGTGCCTATTAAAATATGGAGAACAAAAATGTTGAGGTTCCAAAATTAGGGAAAGATCAAGATCCACTTCCACCTCGTGCTGAAGCTGCTGCCACTAGTCATGGCCGAGACGATGAAATGCCAGCAACGTCGTCTGCCAAGGCCGATGCCCAATGTCATAGTACAGAGCATGTCAAATCCAAAACACCAAATATCAGTAAAAAAAGGACTCCAAAACCTAAAATAAAATTGTCGGAGGAGAAGCGTAAACTTGCCAATATGCCATTTACCACACGGAGTGGCAAGGAACGGCTGAGGCCCTGGCCTATGTTCATGGCTAGTGGTTCAGCTTCACATGAGGATGGAAGCACTCAGCCTCTCGCTAGAAAAATGAAAAGACTAAAGCTGGCAAAAGCAGTAGCACCGCAAAGAACTGTGCGTTCTTCGAAATCCCAAATCCACAAGGAGAGTCCGACTCCAATTGTGTCGGTTGCGATGCCTGACCTTCCCAACACTGGACGTGAAGAGCATGCGCCTTCCACCATTTGCACGCCCCCTGCAAGTGATGGAAGGAGCACCCGCAGTCCAGTTCCTGATAGTCAGATTGAAGATGTCAGTGTTGAAGTACACCAGGATGAGGAGGATATGGGTGTTGCTGGCGCTGGGGAGGAAATTGACCAGGAGGATTCTGATGGTGAGGTGGTTTGTTTAAGTCAGGCACCCGGGGAGACACCTGTTGTCCGTGGTAGGAATATGGCCGTTGACATGCCTGGTGAAAATACCAAAAAAATCAGCTCTTCGGTGTGGAAGTATTTCACCAGAAATGCGGACAACAGGTGTCAAGCCGTGTGTTCCCTTTGTCAAGCTGTAATAAGTAGGGGTAAGGACGTTAACCACCTCGGAACATCCTCCCTTATACGTCACCTGCAGCGCATTCATAATAAGTCAGTGACAAGTTCAAAAACTTTGGGTGACAGCGGAAGCAGTCCACTGACCAGTAAATCCCTTCCTCTTGTAACCAAGCTCACGCAAACCACCCCACCAACTCCCTCAGTGTCAATTTCCTCCTTCCCCAGGAATGCCAATAGTCCTGCAGGCAATGTCACTGGCAATTCTGACGAGTCCTCTCCTGCCTGGGATTCCTCCGATGCATCCTTGCGTGTAACGCCTACTGCTGCTGGCGCTGCTGTTGTTGCTGCTGGGAGTCGATGGTCATCCCAGAAGGGAAGTCGTAAGCACACTTTTACTACTTCCACCAAGCAATTGACTGTCCAACAGTCCTTTGCGAGGAAGATGAAATATCACAGCAGTCATCCTGTTGCAAAGCGGATAACTGAGGCCTTGACAACTATGTTGGTGTTAGACGTGCGTCCGGTATCCGCCGTTAGTTCACAGGGAACTAGACAATTTCTTGAGGTAGTGTGCCCCCGTTACCAAATACCATCTAGGTTCCACTTCTCTAGGCAGGCGATACCGAGAATGTACACGGACGTCAGAAAAAGACTCACCAGTGTCCTAAAAAATGCAGTTGTACCCAATGTCCACTTAACCACGGACATGTGGACAAGTGGAGCAGGGCAGGGTCAGGACTATATGACTGTGACAGCCCACTGGGTAGATGTATGGACTCCCGCCGCAAGAACAGCAGCGGCGGCACCAGTAGCAGCATCTCGCAAACGCCAACTCTTTCCTAGGCAGGCTACGCTTTGTATCACCGGTTTCCAGAATACGCACACAGCTGAAAACCTCTTACGGCAACTGAGGAAGATCATCGCGGAATGGCTTACCCCAATTGGACTCTCCTGTGGATTTGTGGCATCGGACAACGCCAGCAATATTGTGTGTGCATTAAATCTGGGCCAATTCCAGCACGTCCCATGTTTTGCACATACCTTGAATTTGGTGGTGCAGAATTTTTAAAAAAACGACAGGGGCGTGCAAGAGATGCTGTCGGTGGCCAGAAGAATTGCGGGACACTTTCGGCGTACAGGCACCACGTACAGAAAACTGGAGCACCACCAAAAACTACTGAACCTGCCCTGCCATCATCTGAAGCAAGAAGTGGTAACGAGGTGGAATTCAACCCTGTATATGCTTCAGAGGTTGGAGGAGCAGCAAAAGGCCATTCAAGCCTATACAATTGAGCACGATATAGGAGGTGGGATGCACCTGTCTCAAGCGCAGTGGAGAATGATTTCAACGTTGTGCAAGGTTCTGATGCCCTTTGAACTTGCCACACGTGAAGTCAGTTCAGACACTGCCAGCCTGAGTCAGGTCATTCCCCTCATCAGGCTTTTGCAGAAGAAGCTGGAGACATTGAAGGAGGAGCTAACACGGAGCGATTCCGCTAGGCATGTGGGACTTGTGGATGGAGCCCTTAATTCGCTTAGCAAGGATTCACGGGTGGTCAATCTGTTGAAATCAGAGCACTACATTTTGGCCACCGTGCTCGATCCTAGATTTAAAGCCTACCTTGGATCTCTCTTTCCGGCAGACACAAGTCTGCTGGGGTTCAAACACCTGCTGGTGAGTAAATTGTCAAGTCAAGCGGAACGCGACCTGTCAACAACATCTCCTCCTTCACATTCTCCCGCAACTGGGGGTGCGAGGAAAAGGCTCAGAATTCCGAGCCCACCCGCTGGCGGTGATGCAGGGCAGTCTGGAGCGACTGCTGATGCTGACATCTGGTCCGGACTGAAGGACCTGACAACGATTACGGACATGTCGTCTACTGTCACTGCATATGATTCTCTCCCCATTGAAAGAATGGTGGAGGATTATATGAGTGACCGCATCCAAGTAGGCACGTCACACAGTCCGTACTTATACTGGCAGGAAAAAGAGGCAATTTGGAGGCCCTTGCACAAACTGGCTTTATTCTACCTAAGTTGCCCTCCCACAAGTGTGTACTCCGAAAGAGTGTTTAGTGCCGCCGCTCACCTTGTCAGCAATCGGCGTACGAGGTTACATCCAGAAAATGTGGAGAAGATGATGTTCATTAAAATGAATTATAATCAATTCCTCCGTGGAGACATTGACCAGCAGCAATTGCCTCCACAAAGTACACAGGGAGCTGAGATGGTGGATTCCAGTGGGGACGAATTGATAATCTGTGAGGAGGGGGATGTACACGGTGATATATCGGAGGATGATGATGAGGTGGACATCTTGCCTCTGTAGAGCCAGTTTGTGCAAGGAGAGATTAATTGCTTCTTTTTTGGTGGGGGTCCAAACCAACCCGTCATATCAGTCACAGTCGTGTGGCAGACCCTGTCACTGAAATGATGGGTTGGTTAAAGTGTGCATGTCCTGTTTATACAACATAAGGGTGGGTGGGAGGGCCCAAGGACAATTCCATCTTGCACCTCTTTTTTCTTTTCTTTTTTTTTGCGTCATGTGCTGTTTGGGGAGGGTTTTTTGGAAGGGACATCCTGCGTGACACTGCAGTGCCACTCCTAGATGGGCCCGGTGTTTGTGTCGGCCACTAGGGTCGCTTATCTTACTCACACAGCTACCTCATTGCGCCTCTTTTTTTCTTTGCGTCATGTGCTGTTTGGGGAGGGTTTTTTGGAAGGGACATCCTGCGTGACACTGCAGTGACACTCCTAGATGGGCCCGGTGTTTGTGTCGGCCACTAGGGTCGCTTATCTTACTCACACAGCTACCTCATTGCGCCTCTTTTTTTCTTTGCGTCATGTGCTGTTTGGGGAGGGTTTTTTGGAAGGGACATCCTGCGTGACACTGCAGTGCCACTCCTAGATGGGCCCGGTGTTTGTGTCGGCCACTAGGGTCGCTAATCTTACTCACACAGCTACCTCATTGCGCCTCTTTTTTTCTTTGCGTCATGTGCTGTTTGGGGAGGGTTTTTTGGAAGGGCCATCCTGCGTGACACTGCAGTGCCACTCCTAGATGGGCCCGGTGTTTGTGTCGGCCACTAGGGTCGCTTATCTTACTCACACAGCGACCTCGGTGCAAATTTTAGGACTAAAAATAATATTGTGAGGTGTGAGGTATTCAGAATAGACTGAAAATGAGTGGAAATTATGGTTTTTGAGGTTAATAATACTTTGGGATCAAAATGACCGCCAAATTCTATGATTTAAGCTGTTTTTTAGGTTTTTTGGAAAAAAACACCCGAATCCAAAACACACCCGAATCCGACAAAAAAAATTCGGTGAGGTTTTGCCAAAACGCGGTCGAACCCAAAACACGGCCGCGGAACCGAACCCAAAACCAAAACACAAAACCCGAAAAATTTCCGGCGCTCATCTCTAGAAAGGACACCGGCCCTTTAAGGGAAGCTGTACTCTGCTGGAAGCTGAGCTGGAAGCAGGTAATGTTGTAGCTGGAAACAGATGAATCCACAATGGATTGGAGAGTCAGGCTACACCGCAGGTGGAATGCTGGTGCGGGTCTCTATGGTGGAAGTCTTGAGACAGGAGCTGGAACCTGGAAGACAATCACAGGAGAGAGACAAACAGGAACTAGGTTTGACAACCAAAGCACTGACGCCTTCCTTACTCAGGCACAGTGTATTTATACCTGCAGCAAGGAAGGGATTGGCTAGGCAATTGTGCAGATTATCAATACTGAGAACAGATTGGTGGAAATGATCAGCTGACAGAATCCAAGATGGCTGCGCCCATGCAGACACTTGGAGGGAAGTTTTGGTTTGTAATCCATGTGGTAATGAAAACAGTAATGGCGGCGCCGGCCACCGGAGACAGGAGGCGCCAGGCTGACAGATGCACATCCAACCACGCGGACACGGCGGAGGCCGCGGGAGACGCCATGCCAGGTGTAATATGGCGTTTACTGTGACAGCGTCCCAGAGTGACAGGAGAGAATACAGGAATGTACACATCAGGATAACAGATGGGATCCGGTCCTGGAGCGCTGAGCCAGCCTTAGGAGGCATCTGATGGGTAAGAAATGGCGTCCAGATACCCGGATCGTGACAGCACCCCCCCCTTTAGGAGTGGCCCCAGGACACTTCTTTGGCTTTTGAGGAAACTTGGAATGGAATCTCCGGACCAAGGCAGGAGCATGGACATCAGAAGCATTGGTCCATGAACGTTACTCAGGACCATAACCCTTCCAGTCAATAAGATATTGTAGTTGACCGTAACGGTGACGTGAGTCCAGGATCTTGGCCACTTCATACTCAACGCCTCGTTGAGTTTGGACTTTCGGAGTTGGAGGAAGTGAGGAATGAAACCGATTCAAGATCAGCGGTTTCAACAGGGAAACATGGAATGTCCTGGGTATTTTTAAGAAGGGAGGCAACTGGAGTCTGTAAGCAACAGGATTGATGACTTGTTCAATCTTGAAAGGACCGATATAGCGAGGTGCAAACTTCATACTGGGAACTCTTAACCTCAAATTCTTCGTGGATAACCATACCCGATCACCCACCTTGAGAGCAGGAACTGCTCGACGCTTCTTATCCGCAAACTTCTTGTACCTGAACGATGCCTTGAGCAGAGCTGATCGTACGCTCTTCCAGATATTGGCAAACTGATGCAAGGTGATATCCACTGCGGGAACAGAAGTTGCTGGAAGCGGTTGGAACTCAGGGACTTTAGGGTGGAATCCAAAGTTAGTGAAGAATGGTGTTGAAGCAGATGAAGAATGATACTGGTTGTTATGACAGAACTCGGCCCAGGGAAGTAATTGAACCCAGTCATCTTGAGAGGAGGACACATAGATGCGGAGGAAGGCCTCCAAGTCCTGATTCACCCTCTCGGTTTGACCATTGGTCTGAGGATGGTAAGCCGTGGAAAACTTTAGCTTGACTTGGAGGACTTGACATAAACTTCGCCAGAATTTGGCTGTGAATTGAACTCCTCGATCTGAGATAATTTCTTCAGGAAGACCGTGGAGTCGGAAGATCTCTTGTATGAATACTTGAGCCAACTTGGAAGCTGACGGAAGACCGGTGAGAGGAATGAAGTGTGCCATCTTGGTGAACCGGTCAACTACCACCCAGATGGTATTGAACTTGTTGCACATGGGTAAGTCTGTAATGAAATCCATCGACAAGTGGGTCCATGGTCGACGGGGAACGAATAGTGGAACCAGTTGCCCCGCAGGCGACTGGCGGGATACTTTATGTTGGGCACACTTTGGGCAAGATGCAATAAACTCCAAGACGTCCTTTTTCAGAGTTGGCCACCAATAGGACCTAGAGATAAACTCCAGGGTTTTTTGGATACCTGTATGTCCGGCAAAACGGGAAGCATGGGCCCAATGCATGAGCTTCTTCCTTAGCATCGGCTTCACAAAACTTTTCCCTGATGGGGGCGTAGAGTCCATCCCTACCGTGGAGAATGCCAACGGACTTATAATAGGATGCTTGTCTGAAGACTCTGACTCATTTTCTTGCTCCCATGAGCGGGAAAGGGCATCGGCCTTGCGATTCTGAGAGCCCGGACAGAACTGGAGTTTAAAGTCGAACCTGGAAAAGAAAAGTGCCCATCTGGCCTGACGAGGGTTGAGACATTGTGCGCCTTTCAAATATAGAACGTTCTTGTGGTCTGTAAGGATGGTGATTGAATGAGAAGCTCCCTCCAACAGATATCTCCACTCCTCTAGAGCGAGCTTGATGGCTAGCAACTCCTGGTCGCCAATGGCATAGTTGCGCTCCGCTGGGGAGAACTTCCGTGAAAAGAAACTGCAAGGATGTAAATGGCCATCTTTAGCCCTCTGAGATAACACCGCTCCTACTCCAACGGAGGAGGCATCCACCTCTAGGATGAAAGGAGAGTCGATGTCAGGCTGTTTCAGGACAGGCGCAGAGATGAACCTCTGTTTTAAAAGATGAAAAGCTTGCATGGCTTCTTCAGACCACTTGGACGGGTTAGCACCCTTCTTGGTGAAAGCAGTAATAGGCGCCACAATGGTGGGAAAGTCTCGTATAAACTTTCGGAAATAATTGGCGAACCCTAAGAACCTCTGGACCCCTTTGAGGGTTAAGGGTACTGGCCAATTCTGAATTGCTTGTAGTTTCTCAGGATCCATCTCTAGTCCGAAACCGGACACAATGTACCCTAGAAACGGAATGGACTTGACTTCAAAGACGCATTTCTCTAATTTGCAATAGAGATGATTGACACGGAGACGGGACAGAACCTCCTTTACCCAAAAACGATGTTCCTCTAAATTGTTGGCAAAAATGAGGATATCATCTAGATAGACCACGACATGACGGTATAGAATGTCTCTGAAGATCTCATTGACGAAATGCTGGAAGACAGCTGGAGCATTGCTCAATCCGAAGGGCATGACGAGGTACTCATAATGTCCGTCACGGGTGTTAAATGCGGTCTTCCACTCGTCACCCTCACGGATCCGGATGAGATTGTATGCACCTCGCAAGTCCAGCTTTGTAAAGATGGTAGCTCCGCTAACTCTGTCAAAGAGCTCAGTAATCAGGGGTAAAGGATAACGGTTCTTGATGGTAATGTCGTTCAAACCTCTGTAGTCGATGCACGGCCGCAGACCACCATCTTTCTTTTTTACAAAAAAGAAGCCTGCGCCGGCTGGAGAAGAAGAAGGTCGAATGAACCCCTTTGCTAGGTTCTCTTTAATATATTCCTCCATAGAATGCGTCTCAGGCAGAGACAACGGATAAGTTCGGCCTCGAGGTGGAACCTTCCCTGGAACGAGATCAATCGGACAGTCCCATTCTCTATGAGGAGGAAGGATATCAGCAGAAGCTTTACTGAACACATCCGTGAAATCTTGATATGGAGGAGGTGGAACATCAGACGACCTGGGGGAGGAAGAACAGACAGGCAATACTTTAAACAAACATGTCTCAGCACAGGAGGAACCCCATGCCAGGATTTGCGTAGTCGTCCAATCAATTGTAGGATTGTGAAGACGGAGCCATGGAAGGCCCAGGACCACAGGATGTGTGGCTCTTGGAATCACTAAAAAAGAAATAAGTTCGGAATGAAGAACTCCCACTCTCAGACGAACTGGTAGAGTCCTTAAAGAAAAAACTGCATCAAAAATTTTGCTGCCATCCACGGCAGTTAAAGAAATGGACGAAGGAAGTCTCTCGGTGGGTAGGGACCACCGTTTAACATAGGCTTCGGTAATAAAGTTCCCAGCTGCTCCGGAATCAAGGAGGGCAATGACGTTCCGATAACGTTGAGCAACTTGAAGCGAGACTGGGAGATTACAATCTTGAGAAGATGGAGAGGAGATCATTACTCCTAGCCGGCCTTCTCCTTGGCGAGCTAGGATTTGAAGTTTCCCAGACGTTTGGGACAGGCATTAATGGTGTGAGACGGAGCTGCACAATAGAGACAGAGAAACTCGGAGAGACGTCTTCGGCGCTCAGCAGGGGTTAAACGGGAACGGCCAAGTTGCATGGGCTCATCTTTAGATGGTGACAGTTGACGAGGAGGAGGAGCAGAAGATTTTGGAGCAGATGATCTTCCACGCTCAGTTGCTCTCTCTCTGAAACGTAAATCAACTTTCGTGCAGAGTGAGATTAGCTCATCTAACTTAGAAGGTAAGTCTCTGGTAGCTAACTCATCTTTAATACGCTCAGATAAGCCATGCCAGAATGCAGCATACAGGGCCTCGTCGTTCCATGCCAGTTCGGATGCCAGGATCTGGAACTGTATCAGATATTGTCCTACAGTACGTGACCCCTGGCGTAAACGGAGAATCTCGGATGAAGCTGAGGTTACCCGGCCTGGCTCGTCGAAGATGCGCCTGAATGTTGACACGAAGGCAGTGTAGGAAGATAGCAGGGTGTCGGACCTCTCCCATAACGGTGATGCCCAATCAAGGGCTGAGCCACTGAGAAGAGAAATAATGTAGGCAATTTTTGTACGGTCACTGGGAAAATTGCCAGGTTGTAGCTCAAACTGAATCTCACACTAGTTGAGAAATCCCCTGCAGAATCTTGGAGATCCGTCAAATTTTGCTGGCGTTGGAAGATGAAGACGTGGAGCAGAAATGGGTAAGGTGGGTGGGGTTATAGCTGGAGTCACTGTGGTTGACGCACCAGACGCGCCTGATCCACGGAGAGTTGTCTGAATCCCATCCAGCCGAGTAGAGAGATCCTGGAGACAGCGGATGATGTGGCCCTGTGCAGCCTCCTGATGTTCTAGTCGGGCTGCCAGTTCTTGCATCGGCCTGGCCGCTTGATCCTGGTCTCCGGCTGGATTCATTTGGTCAGTGCTTACTGTCACAACTGAGGGCCTGAGCTGACGGGAGGCAGCCTCAGTTGTAGGGGCTGAGATGTACCGGAACCTGGGAGGTTGTATCAGACCCCTGGACATGTAAGTAACATAAATAATAAATGCCCGAAGGCGTGACCACGACAACTTGGATAAAAGTCAATGATGTTTATTATGACAACTCCGCAACACAGCAGCAGTAAAAGAAAACGTAAAAGTCAGCAAAGAATAAATACAGTTCCTGGGTACTACAGGATGGCAGGAGCCACAGGGCACTGGTAGTGTGAGATAGCTCTTATGATCTTCTAGATGGAAAGTCCTTACCAGGCCCGACTGTAGCAATGGAGATAACCCAGGATTGTGCCAGCTGGTGTTCCAGGAAAAGCTGGGTTGCTGAAGATAAAACAGCTGCTGTGGATACTGGCTGGAACCAGACTGTTGTTAGCACGGAGTGGATACTGGCTGGAACCAGTTAAATAATAAATGAACTTGGGAGCGATGAAATATGAACTGAAATGTAGAACTTGAGAGCGGAGAAATAATAATACCGGTGGAGAGTGGTAAAGTGTAGAAAGGACACCGGCCCTTTAAGGGAAGCTGTACTCTGCTGGAAGCTGAGCTGGAAGCAGGTAATGTTGTAGCTGGAAACAGATGAATCCACAATGGATTGGAGAGTCAGGCTACACCGCAGGTGGAATGCTGGTGCGGGTCTCTATGGTGGAAGTCTTGAGACAGGAGCTGGAACCTGGAAGACAATCACAGGAGAGAGACAAACAGGAACTAGGTTTGACAACCAAAGCACTGACGCCTTCCTTACTCAGGCACAGTGTATTTATACCTGCAGCAAGGAAGGGATTGGCTAGGCAATTATGCAGATTATCAATACTGAGAACAGATTGGTGGAAATGATCAGCTGACAGAATCCAAGATGGCTGCGCCCATGCAGACACTTGGAGGGAAGTTTTGGTTTGTAATCCATGTGGTAATGAAAACAGTAATGGCGGCGCCGGCCACCGGAGACAGGAGGCGCCAGGCTGACAGATGCACATCCAACCACGCGGACACGGCGGAGGCCGCGGGAGACGCCATGCCAGGTGTAATATGGCGTTTACTGTGACAGCGTCCCAGAGTGACAGGAGAGAATACAGGAATGTACACATCAGGATAACAGATGGGATCCGGTCCTGGAGCGCTGAGCCAGCCTTAGGAGGCATCTGATGGGTAAGAAATGGTGTCCAGATACCCGGATCGTGACAGAAGCCTGGTGAGAAATCTGCTTTCTTTCATTCAAATTTGGTGCTCACTTTGAGCTGAATGAGAACTGCTGGCATGGCACTCAGGCGACAGGTGGAATCTTGGTCATGCTCTGGTTTCTCTTCAGAACTAACAAATATTTCGCCTTTTATTAAAGATTTCCGTGGAGAGGAGCAAAACTGAGTTTTATCTCAATTTTTGCATGCCCCATATTATTGGGGTTTCTTTTATCAGTTTAAAGACAGAACGAGTGTGCTTTCTTGTTAGCTTTAATGTAAGTTTATTTGCATAACAATGACAGTAAATGTTTGTTTCTTTTCAAACAGAACTTTCTTGACCATGCTACTTGCTTGAAAGATCTGGGAGCACATGGAAAACAGTACAAACCATGCAGTATCACAAGAGCCTTTATTTGATCTTTCATGAAGATAGAGCAGAATTGAGGACACGTCAACAATTTCTGCCAAAGGTGGTTCATCTTTCCACATGGTGCCTTTGGCCACTGACACCTTCGTTGAGTCAAAGTCTCTGGCTGTGGTCAGAACTTTGAAAATTTATGTCACCAGAACGGTTCAGATTAGGAAAACAGAGGCTCTGTTTGTCCTGTATGCTCCCAACAGGATTGGGTGTCCTGCTTCCATGCAGACCATTATGCGCTGAATCTGTGGTAAGATTCAGCATGCTCATTCCACGGCAGGATTGCCGTTACTGAATTAGGTGAAGACCCATTCTACTAGAAAGGTGGGTTCATCCTGGGCAGCTGGTCGGGGAGTCTCAGCATTGCAACTTTGCCGAGCAGCTATTTAGTAAACACTTTTGCTAAGTTTTACAAGTTTGATACCTTGGCTGATGATAACCTCAAGTTGGGTCATTCGGTGCTGCAGAGTCGTACGCACTCTCCCACCCGTTCAAGAGCTTTGGTATAACCCCATGGTTCTTAATGTGACCCCAGCATCCTCTAGGTCGTATGAGAAAATAGGATTTTAATACCTACCGGTAAATCCTTTTCTCTTAGTACGTAGAGGATGCTGGGCACCCGTCCCAGTCCATACTGTGTCTGCAGTTATTACTTGTGGTTATACACATGTTGTGTTACGGTTCTGGTCAGCTTTTTGCTGCAATTGTTCATGCCGTTGGCTTGTGTTCTGTTGAATGCCACGTTCTGCGGCATGCTTAAGGTGTGAGCTGGTAAGATGCTCACCTTAGTTTAACAATAAATCCTTTCCTCGAAATGTCAGTCTCCCTGGGCACAGTTCCTATAACTGGAGTCTGGAGGAGGGGCATAGAGGGAGGAGCCAGTCCACACCCTTTGAAAGTCTTAAAGTGCCCATGTCTCTTGCGGATCCCGTCTATACCCCATGGTTCTTAATGTGACCCCAGCATCCTTTACGGACTAAGAGAAAAGGATGCCCTTGTGTACTATCCTGACTTCTCCTCCCGTCTGCTTACTTTGTGCCTTCCAACGCACAATGCGAACTACAGGTGGTGCTGCAGGGCCCACACCCTTTTACTTGCCTTACAGAGCAGCTCTGGAGCTGTTACAGTGCCCAGCTGCTGCAAGAAATCAGCATGAATGCTTCAGGGGATTGGGCATGGCCAACATGAGCCCCACACCAAAGGAGGGTGGGGGTGTTTAATGCGAACTAGGGGTCATCCAAGCACTGCAAAAGGCCGCCATGCCCTGCATGCCCCTTTTCTCTTTTTATATGCAGATGAGGGTTCCAGCCAACTTTGGCCCACTGCTTGGATGACATCACCGTATGCAAATCCGTCTGCTGCAGACCTTCCCCCAGGAATGCTTGTACTAGTTGTTGTATATGGTTTGATATTTGATGGTGCTTCAGTATTAGGCAGCCTTCCGCCCTCCCATGTTCATCTGAAAAGATGTGGTCTCCCTGCAGTTGTTGTCCCCAGACGAGAGTTCCCTTGTGCTTCCTCAGTTGAATCTCCTTAACTTGACGGGGGAGGGGCTGCCCGAGCTGCCACCCTCCCCAGCCCTATCCCAACTCATACTTATTTTACATATTAGATCTCTTGATCATGAAGATTGTTCTCACAGGGTTAGGTTCATCCATTATATTTTAAAATAGGAAGGTACAAATTACATATTTGAATTGCATCTATGTGCTGGATTCAAATGCCCCCCCCCCCCCTTCCTTTCTCAATTGTGCCCGTCAGCAGCTATTCTAAGGTTGCTGCCAATGGGTGTGACACATTAATTTCTTCTGTGGGGTACACTGGACTCCACAAGGATTCACATTGGGGTGTAGAGTAGGATCTTGATCTGAGGCACCAACCGGCTCAAAGCTTTTGACTGTTCCCAAGATGCTCAGCGCATCCTCCTCTATAACCCCGCTTCCATGAACAGGGAGCTCAGTTTGTAGTTGGTGCCTTCAGTAGCAGGCCACTTAACAGGGGCCTGCCTCAGGCAGCCTATTCTTAGCTATTAATTTTGACAAGAAAAGAAGAACTTGTTTTATGAGAATCTACAAGGGCTGCAGCAGGCTAGGTCTAATAGACATCTTTACTGCAGCTTCATCACTCCCAGCGGCGCTGTATACTCCCGTGCCCTGGTTGCTGGGTCACTGCAGCGGAGGCTCCGGTTTCTTCCTAAGGTCAGTGACACACACACCGCCCTTCCGGATCACGAGGCCGCTGATTAAGGGGAGCGTGGCCGTAGGGGGTGGGCCGTGTGCGCACTGGGGTGGACACTGATTACTGGGCAGCCGCTCCACTAGCCACCAGGTACAGTTAAGGAGCACAGGTCTGGGGGTTTTTCTCCTATATTAACCCAATTTTGTACTGCCCGCAGCGCATTGTGATAGGTAATAGGGCCTGATTCAGGTTGGATTGCAATCACAATAAGCGATCCAACTGCAAAAATTGCTAAGAGCATACGCATGTGCCTGCATGCGATCGCCTCTGCCTGTCAATCGGGGCAGGGGGGGAGAGTGGGGTCAGCAACACTCCATTTCCAAGTCAGGGATGGAGCAGTGCGGGGGCAAGGCTTCAAAATGGGGTCTGCAATGGAGGAGACACAGGGGGCGTGGTCACAGCGGCTGTATGACATCACATTCAGCCGCTGTAATCACAAAAATGGTGGCGGCTTCCTGCGCGCACATACAGTCTGCACCAGCAGGAGGCTACACCATTGTTTATGATCACGCTGAACTGCAGTGCGACTGCAATTACAGCATGGTCAAGAAGGGAGGTGTCATACTGGGTGGCCATGCCCTGTCACTGTGCAGGAGCCAGCACCGCTTACACACTAGTCCCCGGGTGCAGCCCCCAACCCCCGGGACACCCGGAGCAACAAAATGTAGATTCAGGCCACCAGGCCACGCCCCTACCTATGAAATAATGCCTCCTTTTTACCATTGCGCTGCTTATTTGCACGCACTGCATTACAATCTCCCTCGCCACCTCTCTGGGTGTCACCAGTGATAGTGACACCTCTGAAATGCTTGTAGCAGCTGGTCCAAAGATCTATGCCTCAAGCCCTGAGTGTTTGCCCTTGTGACTTGTTGATCATCATAGCGAAGCAGATGCTTACAGAAAACTGCAGGGGCTTAGATTGAAAATAAAAAAAATTGATGGGTATAAGGTAGAGAGGAGCGGGTTCGGTTCTCCGAGAACCGAATTCCCCACGAACTCCACGTGGTTTACACTGGTCTGAGGCAGGCTCGGTTGTTCCCGCCTGACTCGGAAAACCTGAACAAGGGAAAATGTCATCATCCCGCTGTCGGATTCTCGCGAGATTCGGATATTATATATAGAGCT
Source organism: Pseudophryne corroboree (assembly GCF_028390025.1). Classification (NCBI taxonomy): domain Eukaryota; kingdom Metazoa; phylum Chordata; class Amphibia; order Anura; family Myobatrachidae; genus Pseudophryne; species Pseudophryne corroboree. The sequence continues at coordinate 77,767 of NW_026970459.1, forward strand.
GCGCGTTGCCGCCATTTTTACTCGTGCATTGAAGAGAGAGCGGAGAGGACGTGGCTATGTTCTCTCAGTGGAAATCTCAATATCAGTGCTCAGTATCAGTGGTTACTTATTGCTGCTCAGTAATACTAGTAGTGTGTCTCTCCTGCTCAGTGTCAGTTCTCAGTAGTATCCTCATCAGTGCTCAGTATCACTGTTCATTGTCTTGTGCTGCATTGTGTTGCTCAGCATACTACAGTACATTACTAATAGTCCAGTGCTGCATCTTGCTGCTCAGTGTCAGTTCTAGTATCCTCATCAGTGCTCACTATCACTGCTCATTGCATTGTGGTGTTCTGTATACTACAGTAATATAGTAACATATAGTAACATAGTTTTTGAGGTTGAATAGAGGCAAATTGCCCATCGTGTTCAACCTGTTTTAAGTTGTGATGATTCTACATACTTGCTGAATAATGTTTTATGACTAGTTAGCTACTATAACTCATGTTACCCCCGGATTAACCATGTTGATATTTTAAGTATTATAACCTTGGATAGCTTTTTCATTCAGAAATGTATCCATTCCTTTTTTAAATCCAATTACAGAGTCCGCCATTACCACCTTCCCTGGCAGGGAATTCCACATCCTGATTGCCCTAACAGTGAAGAACCCTTTCCTCCATTGCATTCTGAACTTTCCTCCAGTCGCAGCGAGTGACCACGTGTTCTTTTAATAAATAATTCCTCTGATAACTCTTTGTTATGTATCTTTACATATTTGAAGATATTAATAATATCTCCTCTTAGGCACCTCTTTTCTAGTGTATACATATTCAGCCTAGTAAGTCTTTCCTTATAGTCCAGTACTTTTAGGCCTTTAATCAATTTAGTCTTCAGGATCTCTCGGACTTCCATGAGCAGCAGAGTAGTGCAATGGAAGGATGCTGGGCCCATAACCCAGAGGTCGATTAATCGAAACTATCCTCTGCTATGTGCATTTTTTTTTTATAATTAAAGTAATCAAAAACTGGGATTGATATTTTGGCTCTTTTATTTTTACTTAAAGTACAATAACTTTTATCATTTTAATTTGTTTTAATAGTATATTGACAGCATTGTTTTCTTTAAAAAATCCACTTAATTTTCTTTACCCTATTACTGAAATGGTAATTGACAAAAACAAACTACATTGTCACCAGAAGAGCAATGCAAAATGTACAAGTGATATATTAAAATCATCTTCCATCTTGAATTTCAATGATGCATTGGGACAACAATTTTGTGAGAAACATCTTCACCCATAAAGAAAGATTTTCTTAATTCCTTATCTGTGTGCTGATTAGATATTACCTTGTTTTCACATTAAACAGACTTCCACATGAGAAAGCAGCAAGGATGCAGTAACGTTTATGTGTCCTGGTGTAAACCTGTATTTTTTCAGTAGACATTGAAATGAGGATGCATCTTGCTGCCTTTCCAATGTAGCAAGTTTAATTCAGTAATAGGTGAAAAAACATTCCTACAAAGGTGTTAATCAGAGACTTGGCTTTGTGGACACTTTTCAGAGAGCAAATTTGTTAGCATAAAAATAAAGTCAGAAAATGAAGAGCTGTTTAATCACTCAATTGGACTTTTCTGCCAGCATAGTTTTTTTTTCTCTGCAACCCACTGCTAAATTGTGCTTCCTAGCTGTTTTTTATAAAATCACTTAATCAAATCTAACTCTGATTACATCAGAGAAGGCCAGGTACCCTACACCATAAGAGGGGGTTTGAAATTTTGACTTGTCTACTTAAAGATCACCAAAATCTGATCACAAGGTCAATTACATCCCTGGGTGGGATTGAACCACCAACCTTTTGGTTAATAGCCAAACATGCTAACCGATTGCACCACAGAGACACCTCGCAAAAGTCCATTCTGACAAAGGCTAATAAGCATTCATCTAGAACGTTTCCTAGAAAAACTTTAAAAAGTCAATAATCTGGAGAGTTTTTGTAAGAAACACATTGCTACTTTCCCATGATGAGTGAGTGCTTCAGGATCTCTTGCACTTACATGAGCAGCAGAGTACTGCAACGGAAGCATGCTGGGCCCATAACCCAGATGTAGGCAGATTGAAACTATCTTCTGCTATATGCATTGTTTTTTGTTAATTAAAGTAATCCAAAACTGGGATTGATATTTTGGCTCTTTTATTTTTACTTAAAGTACAATAACTTTTACCATTTTAATTTGTTTTAATAGTAAATTGACAGTATTGTTTTCTTTCAAAAATCCACTTAATTTTCTTTACCCTATTATTAAAATGGTAATTGACAAAAACAAACTACATTGTCACCAGAAGAGCAGTACAAAATGTACAAGTGATATATTAAAATCATCATTCCAGCTTGAATTTCAATGATGCTTTGGTGCAACAATTTTGTGAGAAACATCTTCACCCATAAAGAAAGATTTTCTTAATTCCTTACCTGTGTGCTGATTAGATATCACCTTGTTTTCACATTAAACAGACTTCCCCATGAGGAAGCAGCAAGGATGCAGTGACGTTTATGTTTCCTGGTGTCAACCTGTATTATTTCAGTAGACATTGAAATGAGGATGCATCTTGCTGCCTTTCCAATGAAGCAAGTTTAATTCAGTAATAGGTGAAAAACCATTCCTACAAAGGTGTTAATCAGAGACTTTACTTTGTGGACACTTTTCAGAGAGCAAATTTGTTAGCATAAACATAAAATCAGAAAATGAAGAGCTGTTTAATCACTCAATTGGACTTTTCTGCCAGCATAGTTTTTTTTCTCTGCAACCCACTGCTAAATTGTGCTTCCTAGCTGTTTTTTTATAAAATCACTTAATCAAATCTAACTCTGATTACATCAGAGAAGGCCAGGTACCCTACACCATAAGAGGGAGTTTGACATTTTGACTTGTCTACTTAAAGATTACCAAAATCTAATCACAAGGTCAATTACATCCATGGGTGGGATTGAACCACCAACCTTTTGGTTAATAGCCAAACATGCTAACCGATTGCACCACAGAGACACCTCGTAAAAGTATATACTGACAAAGGCTAATAAGCATTCATCTAGAACGTTTCCTAGAAAAACTTTAAAAAGTCAATAATCTGGAGAGTTTTTGTAAGAAACACATTGGTACTTTCCCATGATGAGTGAGTGCTTCAGGATCTCTTGCACTTACATGAGCAGCAGAGTACTGCAACGGAAGCATGCTGGGCCCATAACCCAGAGGTAGGCAGATTGAAACTATCCTCTGCTATATGCATTGTTTTTTGTTAATTAAAGTAATCCAAAACTGGGATTGATATTTTGTCTCTTTTATTTTTACTTAAAGTACAATAACTTTTATCATTTTAATTTGTTTTAATAGTATATTGACAGCATTGTTTTCTTTAAAAAATCCACTTAATTTTCTTTACCCTATTACTGAAATGGTAATTGACAAAAACAAACTACATTGTCACCAGAAGAGCAATGCAAAATGTACAAGTGATATATTAAAATCATCTTCCATCTTGAATTTCAATGATGCATTGGGACAACAATTTTGTGAGAAACATCTTCACCCATAAAGAAAGATTTTCTTAATTCCTTATCTGTGTGCTGATTAGATATTACCTTGTTTTCACATTAAACAGACTTCCACATGAGAAAGCAGCAAGGATGCAGTAACGTTTATGTGTCCTGGTGTAAACCTGTATTTTTTCAGTAGACATTGAAATGAGGATGCATCTTGCTGCCTTTCCAATGTAGCAAGTTTAATTCAGTAATAGGTGAAAAAACATTCCTACAAAGGTGTTAATCAGAGACTTGGCTTTGTGGACACTTTTCAGAGAGCAAATTTGTTAGCATAAAAATAAAGTCAGAAAATGAAGAGCTGTTTAATCACTCAATTGGACTTTTCTGCCAGCATAGTTTTTTTTTCTCTGCAACCCACTGCTAAATTGTGCTTCCTAGCTGTTTTTTATAAAATCACTTAATCAAATCTAACTCTGATTACATCAGAGAAGGCCAGGTACCCTACACCATAAGAGGGGGTTTGAAATTTTGACTTGTCTACTTAAAGATCACCAAAATCTGATCACAAGGTCAATTACATCCCTGGGTGGGATTGAACCACCAACCTTTTGGTTAATAGCCAAACATGCTAACCGATTGCACCACAGAGACACCTCGCAAAAGTCCATTCTGACAAAGGCTAATAAGCATTCATCTAGAACGTTTCCTAGAAAAACTTTAAAAAGTCAATAATCTGGAGAGTTTTTGTAAGAAACACATTGCTACTTTCCCATGATGAGTGAGTGCTTCAGGATCTCTTGCACTTACATGAGCAGCAGAGTACTGCAACGGAAGCATGCTGGGCCCATAACCCAGATGTAGGCAGATTGAAACTATCTTCTGCTATATGCATTGTTTTTTGTTAATTAAAGTAATCCAAAACTGGGATTGATATTTTGGCTCTTTTATTTTTACTTAAAGTACAATAACTTTTACCATTTTAATTTGTTTTAATAGTAAATTGACAGTATTGTTTTCTTTCAAAAATCCACTTAATTTTCTTTACCCTATTATTAAAATGGTAATTGACAAAAACAAACTACATTGTCACCAGAAGAGCAGTACAAAATGTACAAGTGATATATTAAAATCATCATTCCAGCTTGAATGTCAATGATGCTTTGGTGCAACAATTTTGTGAGAAACATCTTCACCCATAAAGAAAGATTTTCTTAATTCCTTACCTGTGTGCTGATTAGATATCACCTTGTTTTCACATTAAACAGACTTCCCCATGAGGAAGCAGCAAGGATGCAGTGACGTTTATGTTTCCTGGTGTCAACCTGTATTATTTCAGTAGACATTGAAATGAGGATGCATCTTGCTGCCTTTCCAATGAAGCAAGTTTAATTCAGTAATAGGTGAAAAACCATTCCTACAAAGGTGTTAATCAGAGACTTTACTTTGTGGACACTTTTCAGAGAGCAAATTTGTTAGCATAAACATAAAATCAGAAAATGAAGAGCTGTTTAATCACTCAATTGGACTTTTCTGCCAGCATAGTTTTTTTTCTCTGCAACCCACTGCTAAATTGTGCTTCCTAGCTGTTTTTTTATAAAATCACTTAATCAAATCTAACTCTGATTACATCAGAGAAGGCCAGGTACCCTACACCATAAGAGGGAGTTTGACATTTTGACTTGTCTACTTAAAGATTACCAAAATCTAATCACAAGGTCAATTACATCCATGGGTGGGATTGAACCACCAACCTTTTGGTTAATAGCCAAACATGCTAACCGATTGCACCACAGAGACACCTCGTAAAAGTATATACTGACAAAGGCTAATAAGCATTCATCTAGAACGTTTCCTAGAAAAACTTTAAAAAGTCAATAATCTGGAGAGTTTTTGTAAGAAACACATTGGTACTTTCCCATGATGAGTGAGTGCTTCAGGATCTCTTGCACTTACATGAGCAGCAGAGTACTGCAACGGAAGCATGCTGGGCCCATAACCCAGAGGTAGGCAGATTGAAACTATCCTCTGCTATATGCATTGTTTTTTGTTAATTAAAGTAATCCAAAACTGGGATTGATATTTTGTCTCTTTTATTTTTACTTAAAGTACAATAACTTTTACCATTTTAATTTGTTTTAATAGTATATTGACAGTATTGTTTTCTTTCAAAAATCCACTTAATTTTCTTTACCCTATTATTAAAATGGTAATTGACAAAAACAAACTACATTGTCACCAGAAGAGCAGTACAAAATGTACAAGTGATATATTAAAATCATCTTTCCAGCTTGAATTTCAATGATGCTTCGGTGCAACAATTTTGTGAGAAACATCTTCATCCATAAAGAAAGATTTTCTTAATTCCTTACCTGTGTGCTGATTAGATATCACCTTGTTTTCACATTAAACAGACTTCCCCATGAGGAAGCAGCAAGGATGCAGTGACGTTTATGTTTCCTGGTGTCAACCTGTATTATTTCAGTAGACATTGAAATGAGGATGCATCTTGCTGCCTTTCCAATGAAGCAAGTTTAATTCAGTAATAGGTGAAAAACCATCCCTACAAAGGTGTTAATCAGAGACTTTACTTTGTGGACACTTTTCAGAGAGCAAATTTGTTAGCATAAACATAAAATCAGAAAATGAAGAGCTGTTTCGTCACTAAATTGGACTTTTCTGCCAGCATAATTTTTTTTCTCTGCAACCCACTGCTAAATTGTGCTTCCTAGCTGTTTTTTTATAAAATCACTTAATCAAATCTAACTCTGATTACATCAGAGAAGGCCAGGTACCCTACACCATAAGAGGGGGTTTGAAATTTTGACTTGTCTATTTAAAGATCACCAAAATCTGATTACAAGGTCAATTACATCCCTGGGTGGGATTGAACCACCAACCTTTTGGTTAATAGCCAAACATGCTAACCGATTGCGCCACATAGACACCTTGCAAAAGTAGATACTGACAAAGGCTAATAAGCATTTATCTAGAACGTTTCCTAGAAAAACTTTAAAAAGTCAATAATCTGGAGAATTTTTGTAAGAAACACATTGGTACTTTCCCATGATGAGTGAGTGCTTCAGGATCTCTTTCACTTACATGGGCTATTAACCAAAAGGTTGGTGGTTCAATCCCACCCAGGGATGTAATTGACCTTGTGATCGGATTTTGGTGATCTTTAAGTAGACAAGTCAAAATTTCAAACCCCCTCTTATGGTGTAGGGTACCTGGCCTTCTCTGACGTAATCAGAGTTAGATTTAATTAAGTGATTTTATAAAAAACAGCTAGGAAGCACAATTTAGCAGTGGGTTGCAGAGAAAAAAATAACATTTTAAACCTACCGGTAAATTTTTTTTCTCGTAGTCCGTAGAGGATGATGGGGACTCCGTAAGGACCATGGGGGATAGACGGGCTCCGCAGCAGACATGGGCACTTTAAGAAAGACTTTAGATCTGGGTGTGCACTGGCTCCTCCCTCTATGCCCCTCCTCCATACCTCAGTTAGAGAAACTGTGCCCAGAGGAGACGGACAGTACGAGGAAAGGATTTTTGTTAATCCAAGGTCAAGATTCATACCAGCCACACCAATCACACCGTATAACTTGTGATATACTACCCAGTTAACAGTATGAAAACAACATAGCATCAGTCCAAGACCGATGAAAACTAACATATAACCCTTATGTAAGCAATAACTATATACAAGTCTTGCAGAAGTAGTCCGCACTTGGGACGGGCACCCAGCATCCTCTACGGACTACGAGAAAAAGATTTACCGGTAGGTTTAAAATCTTATTTTCTCTTACGTCCTAAAAGATGCTGGGGACTCCGTAAGGACCATGGGGATTATACCAAAGCTCCCAAACGGGCTCCTGCGGATGACTCTGCAGCACCGATTGAGCAAACAGGAGGTCCTCCTCAGCCAGGGTATCAAACTTATAGAACTTTGCAAAGGTGTTTGAACCCGACCAAGTAGCAGCTCGGCACAGCTGTAGTGCCGAGACCCCTCGGGCAGCTGCCCAAGAAGAGCCCACCTTCCTAGTGGAATGGGCCTTGACTGAATTAGGCAATGGCAATCCCGCCATAGAATGCGCCTGCTGAATCGTGTTACAGATCCAGAGAGCAATAGTCTGATTTGAAGCAGGGGTGCCAATCTTGTTGGCTGCATACAGGACAAACAGTGCTTCTGTTTTTCTGACTCTAGCCGTTCTGGCCACGTAAATTTTCAAAGCCCTGACCACATCAAGGGACTCGGAATCCTCCAAGTCACGCGTAGCCACAGGCACCACAATAGGTTGGTTCATATGAAAGAATGAGTCCACTTTTAGCAGGAATTGAGGACGGGTCTGCAATTCCGCTCTATCCATATGGAAAACCAGATAGGGGATTTTATGTGATAAAGCTGCTAATTCCGACACTCGCCTAGCGGAAGCCAAGGCTAATAACATGACCACCTTCCAAGTGAGATATTTAAACTCCACCATTTTAAGTGGTTCAAACCATAACCTTAACACCACGTTAAGGTCCCAAGGGACCACCGGAGGTACAAAAGGAGGCTGAATATGCAGTACTCCCTTCACAAAAGTTTGTACTTACTTCAGGAAGAGAGGCCAATTCCTTTTGAAAGAAAATGGATAAGGCCAAAATCTGAACCTTAATAGAGCCTAATTTTAGGCCCAAATTCACTCCAGTTTGTAGGAAGTGAAGGAAGTGGCCCAGGTGGAATTCTTACGTATGAGCATTCCTGGCCTCACACAAAGAAACATATTTTCGCCATATACAGTGATAATGTTTAGATGTCACGTCCTTCCTAGCCTTTATTAGCGTAGGAATGACCTCATCTGGAATACCCTTTTCCGCTAGGATCCGGCGTTCAACCGCCATGCCGTCAAACGCAGCCGCGGTAAGTCTTGGAACAGACAGGGCCCCTGTTGCAACAGGTCCTGTCTTAGAGGAAGTGGCCACGGATCTTCTGTGAGCATTTCCTGCAGATCTGGATACCAGGTCCTTCGCGGCCAATCTGGAACAATGAGAATTGTTCTTACTCCTCTTTTTCTTACTATTATCAACACCTTGGGTATGAGAGGTAGAGGAGGAAATACATAGACCGACCGGAACACCCACGGTGTCACTAGGGCGTCTACAGCTACTGCCCGAGGGTCTCTTGACCTGGTGCAATACCTCTGTAGCTTTTTGTTGAGGCGGGACGCCATCATGTCTATCTGGAACAGTCCCCACCGACTTGCAATCTGTGCGAAGACTTCCTGATGGAGTCCCCACTCTCCTGGATGTAGGTCGTGTCTGCTGAGGAAGTCTGCATCCCAGTTGTCCACTCCCGGAATGAACACTGCTGACAGTGCGCTTTGATAAAGCTAAATATTTATCTTATTTAAAACCCTTTGTGAGGTCTAAGAACACTGTACGCTATTTGCGTATGGAGTACCGTAAGGGTACGCTCGTTGCGTAACAATCGCTTAGCCGTGGTCGAGACGCTCAAGCGTCACGTTCGCTCACGGCCAAGAGATCACAGGCAGGCACGCTATTGGCTGCTGACTAACGTAATGGTTCGCTATAGCGTAACGGACGCTGTATCGGGAGCGGGCTGCTCGAGCGATACAGACGCTCACGAGAATACGCTGTTGGTATCGGGCACACTTATAGGTGAGCGACTACCGTAATGCTACGCTATCAGCGTAGCGGACGCTCGAGACCACGAGGAGATCACGAGCGGCGCCGACGCTCACAATGTTAAACCTTTATGTCTAAACCACAAACAATGTAATTTGCTGTAAAACCTTAGTGTAGAGATAGGGTGTAAATGCAACACTGTATAACCTTATTAACTCAAAAGCTGTTCGAGCGTCACCGACGCTCTGAGAATACTTAACACTATAAGAAATACACAAATACCGTGCTTAGGGTCCAACGCCTAATATATATATTATGAATGTTATACTTGCAAAAGAATTAATACAATACAAGTCATACACTACAATATAACATAGACTAACTAACCAGGTAACTACACAGTAAATACAATACAAGTACGTTTAAGAGAAAATGAGAGAAAGAGAAGAGAGAGAGAGAAAGATATGGCCCATAATAACAAGAAAAGACAATATGATTACGGAGAAAACTTACGCACAAAGGAAACGATCGCATGCGCCTCTGGACATCCAGCTCCCGATTTTCAGCAATGATAACCGATGAAGAGTGAGTGCTGGATGTGATCGGCCTGTCTATTTATGCCCCACACACAATACAATTCAATGGTCCCTACAATCTCATTGTTCATTGGACACAGGAATTCGTCTTCGCATTATAACAAAAGGTCATAGGTTGATTCATACAGGTGGGCTGTGACTATTTCCAACAGCTCAGGTGGGAGGGAAACTGGGTTTCCCGCCGCATGGATAAGTAAGTGCAAATACAGTAAATGTTCATAAACTTCTTATGTCCATAACTATTCGCACGAGCGATTGATCCGCTTCAAACCAACACCGGAATATTGCTAATTAAATACTCTTCCGATGGATACTAAACACCACTGTATTACTCCTGTCTGACCCTTCGTATCAAACAATGAGGGATCTCTCTGTCCAGGAACATACTACATTAACTAAACTTTCAGAATCTATCAAAGGGACCATAATCTACAAAATGCATTATATGGTGAAAATATGTAACGAAAGAGTCGTCCGCTAGACGCACACAATCTCTACCGTAAATGTGCATACCGTGCGCCTGCGGGTGCCCGCAACAGCGAGTATGCGCACGCACGGGAGAGCGCACGCATGCGCAGCAGGGACACATATGAGGTGCAAATATGGCAGTGTGCATCGTGATATTTTTCTGACTTTGACAGTCCACCCTTTGGCAGTCAACAATAACTGCCACTTCCTAAAACATTTCAAAAAGAGAAAAATATATGTCAGGGGTTAATACATTTACATGGTTGGGTAGGGGAGGAGAGGAGAAGGTAGGAAAAGGGTATGACCTAGTGAGATAGCAGAAGCATGTGTGTATGAATCCATGTTTGGGGGGTCATGTATCATCGTGCCGTACGTGTTTTAAATCAAGCTTCGAGGTATTGCGAAGTATACATTTGAATTCCTTCTTATCCCGTGGTACGGGTCTGTGGATGGGCTGTCAAACTTTACCAAGCTTTTTTCGGATTTTGGTTGTAACAAAAATGGGGAGCACATTTTAGTTGATGATACATGAATGGGGGAATATGTGATTGCTGATATCTGTGCCTGTATTCCCTATACTATGTGTGTAATTACCTGAAGGTTGTAGAGATGAAGAAAATACATAATTACGGTAAATGCAGTGGTATTCTATGTCAGGTTAATGAACATTCGTCGATTGAGGTCTTGTTTGGTGTCTGTTGAATGCAGTCTTCTTTGTGCTTTTGCCCATAAGGTGCGAGCAAAAAGCTTTGTCAATGTCCATAGATTTACAAAAGTGTTGGGCTAGCGTAATTTTAAAATTTCTAGGGAAACTGGGGATCTATGGCATAGTTCATCAAAAATCTGTGTATAAGGTTGTCAAAACTTCTTCTTTAATCCATCTGTTGTCTGTATATCGGCTCATCAAATTCCTCGTCCAAGTGGGTCTTTTTACCTCAGAGGAAAACGGAAAAACAGATGAAAGAAACGGACCGTAGAAATCGCATTACAATTTCCTCACTCCTTAAACTCATCACCCTGGTACTTCGTTTGCACTTCGTTAAAGCCTGACCGCATCTAAATATCAAGCCAATCGTTATGATAACACCTAAGATACATAGGAGAAACTTCCCTACATCCATTATAACTCCTTGAGCCCATTCTCCTAAACCGGAGAACCAATTTCGCGGGTTCAACCATGACACCCAACTAGTCAGCTCATTACTCACAGCAGCAAGGGTGAGATTGTGTCTCCTGCGAAATTCCCACTTCAATTGGAGAATATCGTCCATCTTTTGGTCTATGACCTCGACCGGGTCCTCGGTACTATTCGTTATATATGTGCAGCATTTCACGCCGTACTGCGTTGCCAGTGTGACACAATATCCACCTGTTACTGCTGTGAGATAATTGAGAATCATTCTATGCTGAACTAGTTCTGTTTTATAAGCTTGAAGTTCTCTTCCAGTATACCTAAATGTGTCATCATACATTTCTGTGATATTGTCTAACAAATTTGCGAGCGCAGATATGTATTTATAATTCAACACTCCTCTGGCGGTGCGAGTGAGGTCTAACGCAAGTAGAAACTGAATCCCGGTTGATTCATGGATCATGTCAGAGGCCGGGTGCTCTGTTCTTTCTATCAGGTGCCGTTTAACTACGTGCTCGTAATGGGTGTGAGTATAAGGAGTTTGGGCAACACGGTGTATGTCTTTCATTTTGGCATGTGATACAGTCATTACCTCAAGCAATACTTTTCCAATATAACACAATCCTTCAGAGTTTGGGGCAAGCCACTTATACGCCTTCCTCCCGCATATGAAATATGCATCATCGGGGAGAACATATGGGACGGAGTAGGACATAACCATATTACACATTTTCCATGTGAAATCTCCTAACCCTAATCTTCAACCCAATTTGAGAACACATCTATACAAACAAGTACATATTTCAAATTTCGACAAGGGGGTAATTGAATGAAGTCAATCTGTATTGCCTGGAAAGGACCGCCTGCAGGTGGGATATGAGATGGTTCTGTTGGTATTGCCTTTCCGATATTCTTTCTCAAACAGGTAAGGCATGACATTGCTCTCTTACTTGCATGAGATGAAAATCCTGGGGCGCACCAATATGCTCTTACCAACTTGCACTTTCCTTCCTTGCCCAGATGAGTCAGCCCGTGAGCTGCCTCAGCTAAACATGGAAGATATGCTCTGGCGGCCACCGGTTTACCTTGTCCATCCGTCCAGAGTCCTGAGGACTCCTGGCCATATCCCTTCGCCTTCCAGACTGCCTTTTCCTGTGTGGAACACAAATTTTGCATTTCACACAACTTCTGTGTGTTGATGGTATTAAATACCATCAGTTGTGTGGTGTCTGTCTGTCTGGGGGTACCAGCTGCTAACTTAGCTGCTTCGTCTGCTCGGCTGTTACCAAGTGATACTGGGTCCTGGCTATATGTGTGTGCTTTACACTTGATAACAGCCACTCTGTCGGGTTCCTGTATCGCTGTTAGAAGCCTTTTGATGTGAGCTGCATGCGCTACCGGTGTACCAGCTGCCGTCATGAAATTTCTGAGGCGCCATAGGGCTCCGAAATCATGGACTACCCCGAATGCGTATCTAGAGTCGGTGTAGATATTGGCTGATTTGCCCTTAGCCAATTCACATGCTCTGGTTAGGGCGACCAGTTCAGCAACCTGGGCTGAGTGAGGTGGGCCTAGCGGTTCCGCTTCTATGATGCCTTGGTCATCTACGACTGCGTATCCAGTACACAAGTCTCCCGAGTCTGACTGTCTGTGACAACTACCGTCCGTGTAGAAAGTTAGATCTACATTTTCCAGCGGGTTGTCACTGATGTCAGGCCTTGCGGTAAAATTTTGGGTCAAATATTCCATACAATCATGTGTGTCCTTCTGTGTGTTAAATTCTCCTTCCCCACCACTCTCATCCTCCACCCTTTGTGCCTGTCCAGGCACACCTGGGAGATATGTTGCAGGATTTAATGCACTGCATCTCCTTATGGTGATGTTTACGGGGGCCATTAGTGCCAATTCCCATCTTGTAAACCGCGCTGATGAGACGTGCCTGGTTTGGGCAGAATTTAGCAAGGCTGACACTGCATGTGGTGTATGAATTGTGAGGTTGTGACCTAGCACTACATCTTCGCTTTTCGTTACTAGCAATGCTATCGCAGCGACGCTTCGCAAGCATGTGGGGAGGGATCGCGCTACCGTGTCTAGCTGAGCGCTGTAGTATGCTACTGGCCTGCTGGCATCACCGTGCTTTTGGGTTAAGACGCCTGCCGCGCAACCAGCACTTTCTGTTCCGTACAGCTCAAAGGGTTTCCCATAGTCTGGCATACCTAATGCTGGTGCCTGCGTTAGGCACTGTTTAAGTCTCTCAAATGCCATCTCGGACTCGTCTGTATGCGAAATCCGATCAGGTTTGTTTGAGGAGACCATCTCCTGCAGAGGTAACGCTAGAATGGAAAACCCTGGGATCCAGTTACGGCAATACCCACACATTCCTAAAAATGTTCTGATCTGTTGCTGGGTTTTTGGCAGAGTCATGTCTCTAATTGCTGGAATTCTATCAGTGGTCAGGTGTCTCAGTCCTTGTGTTAGACAGTGTCCCAAATATTTTACCTTAGTTTGGCATAATTGCAACTTGTCTTTGGAAACCTTGTGTCCTGTGTCTGAAAGATGAAACAGGAGCTGTTTCGTATCCTTCAGGGATGCTTCCAATGAATCAGAACACAGTAGTAGATCATCCACGTACTGTATTAATACTGATCCACTCTCTGGTTGGAAAGACTGTAAACAATCATGCAAAGCCTGGGAAAATATACTTGGACTGTCTATGAAACCTTGTGGTAATCGAGTCCATGTGTATTGGACTCCTCTGTATGTGAATGCAAACAAATATTGGCTGTCAGGGTGCAGAGGTACCGAAAAGAAAGCGGAGCAGAGGTCAATAACAGTGAAAAATTTCGCAGTGGGAGGGATTTGCATAAGGATGACAGCTGGATTTGGCACTACGGGGAACTGACTCTCAACTATTTTGTTGATCCCCCTTAGATCCTGCACTAGCCGGTAACCCCTCCCCCCACTCTTTTTCACAGGGAAGATGGGACTATTGGCAGTGCTGGACGTTCTTACCAGAATACCCTGTTGTAGCAAGCGCTCTATTACGGGATACACTCCTAACTCCACCTCTGGCTTCAGAGGGTACTGTGGGATTTTTGGAGCTATCCTACCATCTTTTACTTGTACAACTACTGGAGCTACGTTTGCCATTAATCCAGTGTCCTGTCCATCTTTAGTCCAAAGTGACTCTGGTATCTGGGATGTCATTTCTTCTACTTGGGATGGAGTCCTATTTGTCATAATGGTATGTGACATTAATTTTGATGGGGAGTCTAACATGTCTCGCACTTCCTGAGCGTGATTCTCAGGTATGTCCAAGAATACACCTTCAGGAGTACAATAAATGACGCACCCCATTTTACACAATAAGTCTCTTCCCAGGAGATTAGTCGGTGCCGATGCAGCCAGCAAAAAGGAATGCTTGGTATGTAAAGGCCCTACTGTAATCTCGGCTGGTTTGCTAACAGGGTAGTGCTGGACTACTCCCGTTACCCCTATGGCTGGAATTGTCTTACCAGTGGTTCTCATGCCCACTGTCGAATTTATCACTGATTTGGCCGCCCCTGTGTCTACAAGAAAGTTTAATGATTTACCAGCTACATTGATTGCAATTTCAGGTTCACTCCCAAGGCTTGCAATCAATTTTACTGGCTGCAGATTACAGGTATGGCCACACCCCTATTGGGTATGGTGACCTCCCTGAATCCCGCTGGCAGCAACTACTTGTGAAGGGGTTAAATGGGAACTGCCAGGAGTTTGCCAGTCTCTGTTCGGGGGGTATCTTTTTGTTTCTCCTGCATGTGGCTCATAACTCCGTCTCTGCGGACCTTGCTCCCAATGTCGTGTGTCGTGTCGTTGTCTAGGGGGTTGGTAAGATCTTTGCGAATTTTTCGCTCTACAGTCTCGTGCTATGTGTCCCTGTTTATGACAAAAATAACATGTTACCACATTTGACTTACCCACAGGGTTTGGTGATATAAACACAGGCTGTTTTGTGGTCAGGGCCTGTATACTTACTGACATTAACTTATCACCTTGCGACTCCCTGTGTCTGGTGATATTCCGGTCGTGATCAATAGCAGCCTCTCTCAAAGTAGCCACTGACAGACCTCGCCAACATGGTTGCGTGGTCTGTACCCTTGTCTTTAATGCTTCTTTTAAACCATCCATTAGCACAGATACTGCTACTTCTTGATGGTTTGCATTGGTCCTAATGTCCTCTATGCCAGTGTACTTTGCCATTTCTAATAATGCCCGGTGAAAATAATCAGCAGCTGTTTCTGTCTCTTTTTGTTTAATGGAAAAAATTCTATTCCATTTGGCTACAGCTGGGAAATACTCCTTTAACTGTAAATTTATTCTTTTTACGTTATCTTTGTTGTACACATCTGTAAGA
This sequence comes from Pseudophryne corroboree, assembly GCF_028390025.1. Lineage (NCBI taxonomy): Eukaryota > Metazoa > Chordata > Amphibia > Anura > Myobatrachidae > Pseudophryne > Pseudophryne corroboree. The sequence goes on from NW_026970459.1 coordinate 93,508, forward strand.
GGTACATCCAGATCCAATCCACAGTCAGCTAAAAATTGAGCTGAGTCGACATTGGAGGGTAAACATGCCCTCAGCAATATCTGCCAGTCTTTGTTATTGGGCTCTAAAGTGTTTCCTAGGTCTCTGATGTATTTTTGGCTAGCAACTAAGTCTTTTCTGGGGTCATGGAATTCAGACACTATGGTCCTTAATTCCATTCTGGAAAATGGGCTATACATGGCAATGTTCCTGATAGGAGTGACTCCTGATGTGTCAGTTTTCCCATTTGGAACAGCTATTACCCTAACAGGATTAAGTCTACTAACATCATTCTGTGTAGATTCTACAGCCTGTGGTGAAATGGTTTCAGCATAGTGTAAGGTGCCGTACTTACCCGTTGATACGACCTCACCTGTCCCTCCGCTAGGGGGCTTTGTTACTAATCTTATGGGTTGGGCCGTGCCTACTGTTGTTTCTGATATAGTGGCTGCTAGAGAGAGCGCCGATATTGTTGCCGATTCGTCCTCTTGATCACACTCCTGGGGAAAGTTCAAAACAGGGTACAACTTGCACGGGTTAATACTTGCATTGGTTAACTTATTAACATTATCCTTAACATTTATACAGTTGCTAAGTGCCTGTTTGTTACCCCCTGATGCGTCATTCTCCGCAACCAATTTCTCTCCTGATATGTATGGTGGCGGCGGGGCCGTGGCTATCAGTTTCCTGATAGGGCCAGATCCCGCCGCCAGAGCCAATCCTCTCTGTATTTCACCCTCCTGTTGCCATAGCTGCAAATAATCATAATGTTGGATTCGTCTCTTTGTTGATTTAATGAGACATATCCTCCTCCTTAAATTCATTAACACTTCTAGGCTGAAGCTACCTACTCTTGGGAATTTCTCCCCGTCATGTACTGTCATTCTCTCCCATTCATCACATAAAATTTCTGTATGTAAACCATATTTTTCACACATTACATACCTTGCCGACCCGACTGGTCGGTTTACTGAATCAACCCGAACCGAGGTTGATCGCCCCCTTCCTGAACAACTGGCCCCCATAATTTGCAGGTGTTGCTTGCTCTACCTCTGACCTTTATCTCAGGGTCTTCAGCGAACCCTTACAAAAAACCAAAATATTAAAAGATAGGTTGACGGTGAAGTTTACCGAGCACCTCACTCACTCGCCCACGCCGACCAATACGCCCACACACTGATATAGCGCTGGCGTACTCGACCCAGGGCCCCTATGAACCTCTATTTACTGGAACATGCGAGAGATATCCGAAGAACACTTACTCTTTCCAGTAACTATTGGTTGTTGGACAATTCCTGAGTGACCAGCGAACTTCCCTTCAGAAAATAAAAAATTACACAAATCACGTCAGAATGTACAAATAGTTTTATGACCGGGTTTGTACACAAATGGTACTGGTCAGACTAACTTAATGCACACAATTACGTGCGGTACAATCGTTCAGCACATAAGCAACTAATCTTATGTACGGAGCGACAAGTGGAATCGACATTCAGCAGCTGCGAATTCCTTCAGCCTGAGCTTTTTATGGCCTATATGGGTGTCGCACCAACCCTTCTTGGTGTTGTGCCTTGTCTCTATAGCGGACTTCCTTGTCTGCTGTACTTGGACCTCCTGGTCTGTTATGCGACCTCCTGGTCTGTTACAGTATGACCTCCTGGTCTGCTACACTCTAATGCTCAAATTTTATGTTTAACCAGAGATGCCTCCCTAGCCACCACGTATGTCACTTACACGTATGTACTTCACGAGAACTCGATGATTTCTGTGGTTCAATCCCCAAAATTGTAAAAACAAACACTCACTCACCACATACACACTTTTGTTTCTATTTCTATTTCTGCGCAGAAATTTTTCTTTAGACCAGATGTGTTGTAAATTTGGAGAAGGATCTGTTAATTTAAATTTCGGATTTAAAATAGATTTGCGCTATTTATCGCCTGTTGCGCTATTTATCGCTTGTTGCGCTATTTATCGCCTGTTGCGCTATTTATCGCTTATTGCGCTATTTATCGCTTATTGTGCTATTTAAAAATCAACACTATCGTGTGATTTGAGTTACGTGGGCGTACCCAGACGCTCCGTTGCGTAATTTACGCTACGTGCGTCGGCCTTTGCGTACGCGAGTCTCAGCCTTTTGTTAGAGACACGTGTATACAAAACCAATGTCCACCGTAACACAACTAACACGTTTTATCAATGTAGATGATCCTCGATCGTCTACCGTGCAACACACCAATCTCTCCTTTTACCTTTAGGTAGAGCTGCGTGTGTGCTTTACACTTTATCCCTTAACGCATTACTTTTACACTTTAACTATGAAATAGCGACAAATCTCTCTTAGCACGTTTTATCAATTATAAAATGGCAAACAGGAGAGTGATATATGAAAATACACGAATGAAAAAGAAATGCAGATATGCGTGTGTGCGTACGCAAGATAGAAATAAACAGTTTTAAAAGACACTAGTGTGTTGTTCTTACCTCCGGTTCCCGGATTCCTTCAGCACCCTTTACTAAGCGAAACAGACGCTTAACCCGTCAGCACTGCGAAGAATATGATCTCCCACCCTTTGCTGATGGATAATGTCTGCTGAAATTACCTAGCAGAGATATGTGAAGGACAGGACGAGCCGCCAATTGATAAAGCTAAATATTTATCTTATTTAAAACCCTTTGTGAGGTCTAAGAACACTGTACGCTATTTGCGTATGGAGTACCGTAAGGGTACGCTCGTTGCGTAACAATCGCTTAGCCGTGGTCGAGACGCTCAAGCGTCACGTTCGCTCACGGCCAAGAGATCACAGGCAGGCACGCTATTGGCTGCTGACTAACGTAATGGTTCGCTATAGCGTAACGGACGCTGTATCGGGAGCGGGCTGCTCGAGCGATACAGACGCTCACGAGAATACGCTGTTGGTATCGGGCACACTTATAGGTGAGCGACTACCGTAATGCTACGCTATCAGCGTAGCGGACGCTCGAGACCACGAGGAGATCACGAGCGGCGCCGACGCTCACAATGTTAAACCTTTATGTCTAAACCACAAACAATGTAATTTGCTGTAAAACCTTAGTGTAGAGATAGGGTGTAAATGCAACACTGTATAACCTTATTAACTCAAAAGCTGTTCGAGCGTCACCGACGCTCTGAGAATACTTAACACTATAAGAAATACACAAATACCGTGCTTAGGGTCCAACGCCTAATATATATATTATGAATGTTATACTTGCAAAAGAATTAACACAATACAAGTCATACACTACAATATAACATAGACTAACTAACCAGGTAACTACACAGTAAATACAATACAAGCACGTTTAAGAGAAAATGAGAGAAAGAGAAGAGCGAGAGAGAAAGATATGGCCCATAATAACAAGAAAAGACAATATGATTACGGAGAAAACTTACGCACAAAGGAAACGATTGCATGCGCCTCTGGACATCCAGCTCCCGATTTTCAGCAATGATAACCGATGAAGAGTGAGTGCTGGATGTGATCGGCCTGTCTATTTATGCCCCACACACAATACAATTCAATGGTCCCTACAATCTCATTGTTCATTGGACACAGGAATTCGTCTTTGCATTATAACAAAAGGTCATAGGTTGATTCATACAGGTGGGCTGTGACTATTTCCAACAGCTCAGGTGGGAGGGAAACTGGGTTTCCCGCCGCATGGATAAGTAAGTGCAAATACAGTAAATGTTCATAAACTTCTTATGTCCATAACTATTCGCACGAGCGATTGATCCGCTTCAAACCAACACCGGAATATTGCTAATTAAATACTCTTCCGATGGATACTAAACACCACTGTATTACTCCTGTCTGACCCTTCGTATCAAACAATGAGGGATCTCTCTGTCCAGGAACATACTACATTAACTAAACTTTCAGAATCTATCAAAGGGACCATAATCTACAAAATGCATTATATGGTGAAAATATGTAACGAAAGAGTTGCCCGCTAGACGCACACAATCTCTACCGTAAATGCGCATACCGTGCGCCTGCGGGTGCCCGCAACAGCGAGTATGCGCACGCACGGGAGAGCGCACGCATGCGCAGCAGGGACACATATGAGGTGCAAATATGGCAGTGTGCATCGTGATATTTTTCTGACTTTGACAGCTTACATGATTCTCCGCCCAGCGAAGAATTCTGGTGGCTTCCGCCATCGCCACTCTGCTCCTTGTGCCGCCTTGGCGGTTTACATGAACTACTGCGGTGACGTTGTCTGACTGGATCAGAACTGGTTGGTCGCGAAGTAAGGTCTCCGCTTGACATAGGGCGTTGTATATGGCCCTTAGCTCCAGGATGTTGATGTGAAGACAAGTCTCCTGACTTGACCAAAGACCTTGGAAATTTCTTCCCTGTGTGGCTGCTCCCCAACCTCGGAGGCTCGCGTTCGTGGTCACCAGGATCCAGTCCTGAATGCCGAACCTGCGGCCCTCTAGAAGGTGAGCACTCTGCAGCCACCACAGGAGAGATACCCTGGCCCTGGGGGACAGGGTGATCAACTGATGAATCTGTAGATGTGACCCGGACCACTTGTCCAGTAGGTCCCATTGCAAGATCCTCGCATGGAACCTGCCAAAGGGAATGGCCTCGTATGATGCCACCATCATTCCCAGGACTCGAGTGCAGTGATGCACTGACACCTGTTTTGGTTTCAATAGGTTCCTGACCAGAGTCATGAGTTCCTGGGCCTTTTCTATCGGAAGATAACCCCTTTTCTGGTCCGTATCCAGAATAATGCCCAAGCAAAGTCAGACGAGTCGTAGGAACCAACTGCGACTTCGGGATATTGAGAATCCAGCCGTGTTGCTGTAACACCTTCAGTGAAAGTTATACGCTGTTCAGCAACTGCTCTCTTGATCTCGCTTTTATGAGGAGATCGTTCAAGTACGGGATAATTGTGACACCTTGCTTTCGCAGGAGCACCATAATTTCCGTCATTACCTTGGTGAAAATTCTCGGAGAAAATTCTGGAGAGACCAAACGGCAACGTCTGAAATTGGTAATGACAATACTGTACCGCAAATCTTAGGTACGCCTGATGAGGTGGATAAATGAGTACATGAAGGTATGCATCCTTTATGTCCAGAGATATCATAAAATCCCCCCCTTCTAGGCTGGCGATGACCGCTCTTAGCGATTCCATCTTGAACTTGAACCTTTTCAAGTATAGGTTCAGGGATTTTAAATTTAATATGGGTCTGACCAAACCGTCCGGTTTTGGGACTACAAACAGGGTCGAATAATTTCCCTTTCCTTGTTGAAGCAGGGGAACCTTGACCACCACCTGTTGAAGATACAATTTGTGAATTGCATTTAACACTATCTCCCTTTCCTGGGGAGAAGATGGTAGGGCCGATTTGAAAAACCGGCGAGGAGGCACCTCTTCGAATTTCAGCTTGTAACCCTGAGAAACAATTTCTATTGCCTAGGGATCCACCTGCGAATGAACCCAGATGTGGCTGAAAACTCGAAGACGTGCCCCCAACTGGGCGGACTCCTTTAGCGGAGCCCCAGCGTCATGCGGTGGATTTTGTAGAGGCCGGGGAGGACTTCTGTTCCTGGGAACTAGCTGTGTTGTGCAGCTTCTTCCCTCTGCCCTTACCTCTGGCAAGAAAGGACGCACCTCGTACTTTCTTGTTTCTCTGTGATCGAAAGGACTGCATTTGATAATATGGTGCTTTCTTAGGCTGTGAGGGAATATAAGGCAAAAAATTTGATTTACCAGCTGTAGCTGTGGAGACTAGGTCCGAGAGACCTTCCCCAAACAATTCCTCACCCCTGTAAGGTAAAACCTCCATATGCCTTTTTGAGTCGGCATCACCTGTCCATTGCCGGGTCCATAGGACTCGTCTAGCAGAAATCGACATAGCGTTTATTCTAGAACCCAGTAGACTAATGTCACTTTGAGCATCTCTCATATATAGGACAGCATCTTTTATATGCCCTATGGTCAATAACATAGCATCCTTATCTAGGGTCTCAATCTCTGCTGAAAAGGTATCTGTCCATGCTGCCACCGCGCTACAACCCCGGCCGACGCAATTGCCGGTCTGAGTAAGGTACCAGAATGTGTGTAAATGGACTTTAGGGTAACCTCCTGCTTGCGGTCAGCATGGTCCCTGATGGTAGCCGTATCCTGGGATGGCAGCGCTACCTTTTTGGATAAGCGTGTCAATGCTTTATCCACCCTAGGGGAGGATTCCCACCGTATCCTGTCCATTGGCGGGAAAGGATACGCCATAAGAATCCTTTTGGGAATCTGCAGCTTTTTGTCTGGAGATTCCCAAGCTTTTTCACATAATTCGTTCAACTCATGTGAGGGGGGAAAGGTTATCTCAGGTTTCTTTCCCTTATACATGTGTACCCTCGTGTCAGGGACAGGGGACTCTGTGATGTGCAAAACATCTTTTATTGCAATAATCATATATCGAATACATTTAGCCAATTTTGGCTGTAACTTTGCATCATCGTAGTCGACACTGGAGTCAGAATCCGTGTCGGTATCTGTGTCAACTATTTGGGATAGTGGGCGCTTTTGAGACCCCGAAGGTCCCTGCGACATAGGGACAGGCATGGGTTGACTCCCTGACTGTTCCCTAGCTTCAGCTTTGTCTAATCTCTTGTGTAATAAGTTTACATTAGCACATAAAACATTTCACATATCCATTCAGTCAGGTGTCGGCGTTGTCGATGGAGACACCACATTAATTTGCTCCTGCTCCTCTCTAGGAGAGCCTTCTACCTCAGACATGTCGACACACGTGTACCGACACACCATACACTCAGGGAATCCTCTTATCTGAGGACAGTTCCCCAACAAGGCCCTTTGGAGAGACAGAGAGAGAGAGTATGCCAGCACACACCCCAGCGCTATATGACCCAGGAAAAAAACACAATAATTTTATGTTTACCCAGTAGCGCTGTATTTCCATATATATATGCGCCTAATTATGTGCCCCCCTCTTCTTTAAGACCCTCTTTCTACCGTGGTATAAGCAGGGGAGAGTCCGTGGAGCTTCCCCTCAGCGGTGCTGTGGAGAAAATGGTGCTGGTGAGTGCTGAGGGAGAAGCCCCACCCCTTCAGCGACGGGCTTCTGTCCCGCTCAAATATAGTAAAAAAATGGCGGGGGCTCTTATATATATATATACAGTGCCTAGCTGCATATATATTTATTTTGCCAAAGAGAGGTCTATATTGCTGCCCAGGGCGTCTCCCCTGAGCCCTTCACCCTTACACTGACTGCCGTGTGTGAGGTGTATGGGAGCAATGGAGCACAGCTTTACTGCTGTGCGTTACCTCAGTGAAGATCATGAAGTCTTCCGCCGGCTCTGAAGTCTTCTTTTCTTCTCATACTCACCCGGCTTCTATCTTCCGGTTCTGCGAGGGGGACGGCGGCGCGGCTCTGGGACGGACGGCGAGGGTGAGACCTGCGTACCGATCCCTCTGGAGCTAATGCTGTACAGTAGCCTAAGAAGCAGAGCCTATCAACTCACAGAAGTAGGTGTGCATCTCTCCCCTCCGCCCCTCGATGCAGGGAGTCTGTTGCCAGCAGGCTCCCTGAAAATAAAAAAATCTAACAAATATACTTTCTGTCAGGAAACTCAGGAGAGCTCCCTGAAAAGCACCCAGTCTCCTCTGGGCACAGTAGTAAACTGAGGTCTGGAGGAGGGGCATAGAGGGAGGAGCCAGTGCACACCCAGATCTAAAGTCTTTCTTTAAGTGCCCATGTCTCCTGCGGAGCCCGTCTATCCCCCATGGTCCTTACGGAGTCCCCAGCATCCTCTAGGACGTAAGAGAAAAATTATGCTGGCAGAAAAATCCAATTGAGTGATTAAACAGCTCCAGAGCTGCTCTGTAAGGCAAGTAAAAGGGTGTGGGCCCTGCAGCACTACCTGTAGTTTGCATTGTGCATTGGAAGCCTAGTTTGCTGTCTGTTTCCACTTCTTTTTTCTTGAGCCCCTCCCGTCTATACCCTTGTGCACTATCCTGACTTCTCCTCCCGTCTGCTTACTTTGTGCCTTCCAATGCACAATGCAAACTACAGGTAGTGCTGCAGGGCCCACACCCTTTTACTTGCCTTACAGAGCAGCTCTTGAGCTGTTACAGTGCCCAGCTGCTGCAAGAAATCAGCGTGAATGCTTCAGGGGCTGGGGCATGGCCAACATGAGCCCCACACCGAAGGAGGGTGGAGGTGTTTAATGCGAACTAGGGGTCTCGCACAATGCGAACTACAGGTAGTGCTGCAGGGCCCACACCCTTTTACTTGCCTTACAGAGCAGCTCTGGAGCTGTTACAGTGCCCAGCTGCTGCAAGAAATCAGCTTGAATGCTTCAGGGGCTGGGGCATATCCAACATGAGCCCCACACCGACGGAGGGTGGAGGTGTTTAATGCGAACTAGGGGTCACTCAAGTGCCGCAAAAGGCCGCCATGCCCTGCACGCCACTTTTCTCTTTTCATATGCAGACGAGGGTTGAAGCCAACTTTGACCCACTGCTTGGATGACATCGCCATATGCAAATCCATCTGCTGCAGGCCTTCCCCCAGGAATGCTTGCACTAGTTGTTGCATTTGGTTTGTTGTTTGGGGGTGCTTCAGTATTAGGCAGCCTTCTGCCCTCCCATGTTCATCTGAAAATATGTGTTCTCTCTGCAGTTGTTGTCCCCAGATGAGAGTTCCCTTGTGCTGCCTCAGTTGAATCTCCTTTACTTGACAGAGATGTGCCTGAGCAGCGGCCCTCCCCAGCCCTATCCCAAATCATACTTATTTTGCATAGGAGATACCATGGTCATGAAGACTGTTCTCCCAGGGTGCGGTTCATTCATTGCATTCTGGGTATGCTGACCCCTGTGATTTCCCCAAATGTGGGAAACTCGACTGCATTATTTAATGCGAACTAGGGGTCATCCAAGCACCGCAAAAGGCCGCCATGCCCTGCATACCCCTTTTCTCTTTTCATAAGCAGACGAGGTTTGAAGCCAACTTTGACCCACTGCTTGGATGACATCACTTGCTGCCTTTCCAATGAAGCAAGTTTAATTTAATAATAGGTGAAAAACCATCCCTACAAAGGTGTTAATCAGATACTTGGCTTTGTGGACACTTTTCAGAGCACAAATTTGTTAGCATAAAAATAAAGCCAGAAAATGAAGAGCTGTTTAATCACTCAATTGGATTTTTCTGCCAGCATATTTCTTTTTCTCTGCAACCCACTGCTAAATTGTGCTTCGTGGCTGTTTTTTTTATAAAATCACTTAATCAAATCTAACTCTGATTACATCAGAGAAGGCCAGGTACCCTACACCATAAGAGGTGGTTTGAAATTTTTACTTGTCTACTTAAAGATCACCAAAATCTGATAACGAGGTCAATTACGTACCTAGGTGGGATTGAACCACCAACCTTTTGGTTAACAACTGAACACGCTAACTGTTTGCGCCTCAGAGACACTTTGCGAAAGTACATACTGACAAAGGTTAATAAGCATTCATCTAGAACGTTTCCTAGAAAAACTTTAAAAAGTCAATAATCTGGAGAGTTTTTGTAAGATGTTCCTTCCATCAACCAATGAAGAAACACATTGGTACTTTCCCATGATGAGTGAGTGCTTCAGGATCTCTTGCACTTACATGTGCAGCAAAGGACTACAATGGAAGCATGCTGGGCCTATAACCAAGAGGTAGGCAGATTGTAACTGTCCTCTGCTATATGCATTTTTTTTGTTAATTAAAGTAATCCAAAACTGGGATTGATATTTTGGCTCTTTTATTTTTACTTAAAGTACAATAACTTTTACCGTTTTAATTTGTTTTAATAGTATATTGACAGTATTGTTTTCTTTCAAAAATCCACTTAATTTTCTTTACCCTATTATTAAAATGGTAATTGACAAAAACAAACTACATTGTCACCAGAAGAGCAATACAAAATGTACAAGTGATATATTAAAATCATCTTTTCAGCTTGAATTTCAATGATGCATTGAGGTAACGATTTTGTGAGAAACATCTTCACCCTTAAATAAAGATTTTCTTAATTCCCTACCTGTGTGCTAATTAGATATCACCTTGTTTTCACATTAAACAGACTTCCACATGAGAAAGCAGCAAGGATGCAGTGGCTTTAATGTTTCCTGGTGTCAACCTGTATTATTTCAGTAGACATTGAAATGAGGATGCATCTTGCTGCCTTTCCAATGAAGCAAGTTTAATTTAGTAATAGGTTAAAAACCATCCCTACAAAGGTGTTAATCAGAGACTTGGCTTTGTGGACACTTTTCAGAGAACAAATTTGTTAGCATAAAAATAAAGCCAGAAAATGAAGAGCTGTTTAATCACTCAATTGGATTTTTCTGCCAGCATTTTTCTTTTTCTCTGCAACCCACTGCTAAATTGTGCTTCCTAGCTGTTTTTTTATAAAATCACTTAATCAAATCTAACTCTGATTACATCAGAGAAGGCCAGGTACCCTACACCATAAGAGGGGGTTTGAAATTTTGACTTGTCTACTTAAAGATCACCAAAATCTGATAACAAGGTCAATTTTGTCCCTGGGTGGGATTGAACCACCAACCTTTTGGTTAATAGCCTTATACACTAACTGATTGCGCCACAGCGACACTTTTCAAAAGTACATACTGACAAAGGCTAATAAGCATTCATCTAGAACGTTTCCTAGAAACATTTTAAAAAGTCAATAATGTGGAGAGTTTTTGTAAGATGTTTCTTCCATCAACCAATGAAGAAACACATTGGTACTTTCCTATGATGAGTGAGTGCTTCAGGATCTCTTGCACTTACATGTGCAGCAGAGTACTGTAATGGAAGCATGCTGGGTCCATAACCCAGAGGTAGGCAGATTGAAACTATCCTCTGCTATATGCATTGTTTTTATTAATTAAAGTAATCCAAAACTGGGATTGATATTTTTGCTCTTTTATTTTTACTTAAAGTACAATAACTTTTACCATTTTAATTTGTTTTAATAGTATATTGACAGTATTGTTTTCTTTCAAAAATCCAATTAATTTTCTTTACCCGATTATTAAAATGGTAATTGACAAAAACAATCTACATTGTCACCAGAAGAGCAGTACAAAATGTACAAGTGATATATTAAAATCATCTTTCCAGCTTGAATTTCAATGATGCCTTGGTGCAACAATTTTGTGAGAAACATCTTCACCCATAAAGAAAGATTTTCTTAATTCCTTACCTGTGTGCTGATTAGATATCACCTTGTTTTCACATTAAACAGACTTCCCCATGAGGAAGCAGCAAGGATGCAGTGACGTTTATGTTTCCTGGTGTCAACCTGTATTATTTCAGTAGACATTGAAATGAGGATGCATCTTGCTGCCTTTCCAATGAAGCAAGTTTAATTCAGTAATAGGTGAAAAACCATTCCTACAAAGGTGTTAATCAGAGACTTGGCTTTGTGGACACTTTTCAGAGAGCAAATTTGTTAGAATAAACATAAAATCAGAAAATGAAGAGCTGTTTAATCACTCAATTGGACTTTTCTGCCAGCATAGTTTTTTTTCTCTGCAACCCACTGCTAAATTGTGCTTCCTAGCTGTTTTTTATAAAATCACTTAATCAAATCTAATTCTGATTACATCAGAGAAGGCCGGGTACCCTACACCTTAAGAGGGGGTTTGAAATTTTGACTTGTCTACTTAAAGATCACCAAAATCTGATAACAAGGTCTATTACATCCCTCTGTGGGATTGAATCACCAACCTTTAGGTTAATAGCCATACACACTAACTGATTGCGCCACAGCGACACTTTGCAAAAGTACATACTGACAAAGGCTAATAAGCATTCATCTAGAACGTTTCCTAGAAAAACTTTAAAAAGTCAATAATCTGGAGAATTTTAGTAAGAAACACATTGGTACATTCCCATGATGAGTGAGTGCTTCAGGATCTCTTGCACTTACATGGGCTATTAACCAAAAGGTTCCCACCCAGTGATGTAATTGACCTTGTGATCAGATTTTGGTGATCTTTAAGTAGACAAGTCAAAATTTCAAACCCCCTCTTATGGTGTAGGGTACCTGGCCTTCTCTGACGTAATCAGAGTTAGATTTAATTAAGGTGCGCAAGGGCATAGAAGGGAGCGGTTTAAGTAAAAAAGAAGTGGAAACAGACAGCAAACTAGGCTGGAGAGAGACCTGAGACAAAGAGATCTGAATTATACTAGAGCCGACCAGGGGAAACACAAATTATGCAGTCAAGTTTCCCACATTTGGGGAAATCGCAGGAGCAGCACACCCAGAGTGCAATGGGTGAGCCTTTCCCTGGGAGAAGCACCTTCATGATCATAGTATCTCACCTGGCAGGTAAGTAGGAGTTGGGCTAGAGCTGGGGAAGGTCGCTGCTCGGGTACCCCCCTGTCAAGTGAAGGAAATCCAACTGAGGCAGCACAAGGGAACTCTCGAAAGAAGAACAAGGCTAGAGGAAGATCTGAGTCAAAGAAATCTGACTTTTACCAGAGCTGACCAGAGGAAAGCACAAACACAGTCCCCCACTACCACCAGGAAACATTAACGCCACTGCATCCTTGCTGCTTTCTCATGTGGAAGTCTATTTAATGTGAAAACAAGGTGATATCTAATTAGCACACAGAAAAGAAAATTAAGTGAATTTTTGAAAGAAAACAATACTGTCAATATACTATTAAAACAAATTAAAATGGTAAAAGTTATTGTACTTTAAGTAAAAATAAAAGAGCAAAAATATCAATCCCAGTTTTGGATTACTTTAATTAACAAAAAAAATGCATATAGCAGAGGATAGTTTCAATCTTTCTACCTCTGGGTTATGGGCCCAGCATGCTTCCATTGCAGTACTCTGCTGCACATGTAAGTGCAAGAGATCCTGAAGCACTCACTCATCATCGGAAAGTACCAATGTGTTTCTTCATTGGTTGATGGCAGAAACATCTTACAAAAACACTCCAGATTATTGACTTTTTAAAGTTTTTCTAGGAAACGTTCTAGATGATTGTTTATTAGCCTTTGTCAGTATGTAATTTTGCAAAGTGTCGCTGTGGCGCAATCAGTTAGTGTGTATGGCTATTAATCAAAAGGTTGGTGGTTCAATCCCACCTAGGGATGTAATTGACTTTGTTATCAGATTTTGGTGATCTTTAAGTAGACAAGTCAAAATTTCAAACCCCCTGTTATGGTGTTAGGTATTTAGACTTCTCTGATGTAATCAGAGTTAGATTTGATTCAGTGATTTTATAAAAACAGCTAGGAAGCACAATTTAGCAGTGGGTTGCAGAGAAAAACAAATATGCTGGCAAAAAAATCCAATTGAGTGATTAAACAGCTCTTGGATGGTTTTTCACCTATTACTAAATTAAACTTGCTTCATTGGAAAGGCAGCAAGATGCATCCTCATTTCAATATCTACTGAAATAATACAGGTTGACACCAGGAAACATTAACGCCACTGCATCCTTGCTGCTTTCTCATGTGGAAGTCTGTTTAATGTGAAAACAAGGTGATATCTAATTAGCACACAGGTAAGGAATTAAGAAAATCTTTATTAAAGGGTGAAGATGTTTCTCACAAAATCGTTGCCCCAATGCATCATTGAAATTCAAGCTGGAAAGATGATTTTAATATATCACTTGTACATTTTGTATTGCTCTTCTGGTGACAATGTAGTTTGTTTTTGTTAATTACCATTTTAATAATCGGGTAAAGAAAATTAATTGGATTTTTGAAAGAAAACAATACTGTCAATATACTATTAAAACAAATTAAAATGGTAAAAGTTATTGTACTTTAAGTAAAAATAAAAGAGCAAAAATATCAATCCCAGTTTTGGATTACTTTAATTAACAAAAAAAAATGCATATAGCAGAGGATAGTTTCAATCTGCCTACCTCTGGGTTATGGACCCAGCATGCTTCCATTACAGTACTCTGCTGCACATGTAAGTGCAAGAGGTCCTGAAGCACTCACTTATCATGGGAAAGTTCCAATGTGTTTCTTCATTGGTTGATGGAAGAAACATCTTACAAAAACTCTCCACATTATTGACTTTTTAAAATGTTTCTAGGAAACGTTCTAGATGAATGCTTATTAGACTTTGTCAGTATGTACTTTCGCAAAGTGTCGCTGTGGCGCAATCAGTCTGTGTGTATGGTTATTAACCAAAAGGTTGGTGGTTCAATCCCACCCAGGGACGTAATTGACCTTGTTATCAGATTTTGGTGATCTTTAAGTAGACAAGTCAAAATTTCAAACCCCCTGTTATGGTGTAGGGTACCTGGCCTTCTCTGATGTAATCAGAGTTAGATTTGATTCAGTGATTTTATAAAAACAGCTAGGAAGCACAATTTAGCAGTGAGTTGCAGAGAAAAAGAAATATGCTGGCAAAAAAATCCAATTGAGTGATTAAACAGCTCTTCATTTTCTGGCTTTATTTTTATGCTAACAAATTTGTTCTCTGAAAAGTGTCCACAAAGCCAAGTCTCTGATTAACACCTTTGTAGGGATGGTTTTTCACCTATTACTAAATTAAACTTGCTTCATTGGAAAGGCAGCAAGATGCATCCTCATTTCAATGTCTACGGAAATAATACAGGTTGACACCAGGAAACATTAACGCCACTGCATCCTTGCTGCTTTCGCATGTGGAAGTCTGTTTAATGTGAAAACAAGGTGATATCTAATTAGCACACAGGTAAGGAATTAAGAAAATCTTTATTTAAGGGTGAAGATGTTTCTCACAAAATCGTTGCCCCAATGCATCATTGAAATTCAAGCTGGAAAGATGATTTTAATATATCACTTGTACATTTTGTATTGCTCTTCTGGTGACAATGTAGTTTGTTTTTGTCAATTACCATTATAATAATAGGGTAAAGAAAATTAATTGGATTTTTGAAAGAAAACAATACTGTCTATATACTATTAAAACAAATTAAAATGGTAAAAGTTATTGTACTTTAAGTAAAAATAAAAGAGCAAAAATATCAATCCCAGTTTTGGATTACTTTAACAATAAAAAATGCATATAGCAGAGGATAGTTTCAATCTGCCTACCTCTGGGTTATGGGCCCAGCATGTTTCCAATGCAGTACTCTGCTGCACATGTAAGTGCAAGAGATCCTGAAGCACTCACTCATCATGGGAAAGTACCAATGTGTTTCTTCGTTGGTTGATGGAAGAAACATCTTACAAAAACTCTCCAGATTATTGACTTTTTAAAGTTTTTCTAGGAAACGTTCTAGATGAATGCTTATTAGCCTTTGTCAGTATGGAAGTTTGCAAAGTGTCTCTGTGGCGCAATCGGTTAGTGTGTTTGGTTATTAATAAAAGGGTTGGTGGTTCAATCCCACCCAGGGATGTAATTGACCTTGTTATCAGATTTTGGTGATCTTTAAGTAGACTAGTCAAAATTTCAAACCCCCTCTTATGGTGTAGGGTACCTGGCCTACTCTGATGTAATCAGAGTTAGATTTGATTAAGTGATTTTATAAAAAAACAGCTAGGAAGCACAATTTAGCAGTGGGTTGCAGAGAAAAAGAAATATGCTGGCAGAAAAATCCAATTGAGTGATTAAACAGCTCTTCATTTTCTGGCTTTATTTTTATGCTAACTAATTTGTTCTCTGAAAAGTGTCCACAAAGCCAAGTGTCTGATTAACATCTTTGTAGGGATGGTTTTTCACCTATTACTAAATTAAACTTGCTTCATTGGAAAGGCAGCAAGATGCATCCTCATTTCAATATCTACGGAAATAATACAGGTTGACACCAGGAAACATTAACGCCACTGCATCTTTGCTGTTTTCTCATGTGGAAGTCTGTTTAATGTGAAAACAAGGTGATATCTAATTAGCACACAGGTAAGGAATTAAGAAAATCTTTATTTAAGGGTGAAGATGTTTCTCACAAAATCGTTGCCCCAATGCATCATTGAAATTCAAGCTGGAAAGATGATTTTAATGTATCACTTGTACATTTTGTATTGCTCTTCTGGTGACAATGTAGTTTGTTTTTGTCAATTACCATTATAATAATAGGGTAAAGAAAATTAAGTGGATTTTTGAAAGAAAACAATACTGTCAATATACTATTAAAACAAATTAAAATGGTAAAAGTTATTGTACTTTAAGTAAAAATAAAAGAGCAAAAATATCAATCCCAGTTTTGGATTACTTTAATTAACAATAAAAAATGCATATAGCAGAGGATAGTTTCAATCTGCCTACCTCTGGGTTATGGGCCCAGCATGTTTCCAATGCAGTACTCTGCTGCACATGTAAGTGCAAGAGATCCTGAAGCACTCACTCATCATGGGAAAGTACCAATGTGTTTCTTCGTTGGTTGATGGAAGAAACATCTTACAAAAACTCTCCAGATTATTGACTTTTTAAAGTTTTTCTAGGAAACGTTCTAGATGAATGCTTATTAGCCTTTGTCAGTATGTAAGTTTGCAAAGTGTCTCTGTGGCGCAATCGGTTAGTGTGTTTGGTTATTAATCAAAGGGTTGGTGGTTCAATCCCACCCAGGGATGTAATTGACCCTGTTATCAGATTTTGGTGATCTTTAAGTAGACAAGTCAAAATTTCAAACCCCCTCTTATGGTGTAGGGTACCTGGCCTTCTCTGATGTAATCAGAGTTAGATTTGATTAAGTGATTTTATAAAAAAACAGCTAGGAAGCACAATTTAGCAGTGGGTTGCAGAGAAAAAGAAATATGCTGGCAGAAAAATCCAATTGAGTGATTAAACAGCTCTTCATTTTCTGGCTTTATTTTTATGCTAACTAATTTGTTCTCTGAAAAGTGTCCACAAAGCCAAGTGTCTGATTAACATCTTTGTAGGGATGGTTTTTCACCTATTACTAAATTAAACTTGCTTCATTGGAAAGGCAGCAAGATGCATCCTCATTTCAATATCTACGGAAATAATACAGGTTGACACCAGGAAACATTAACGCCACTGCATCTTTGCTGTTTTCTCATGTGGAAGTCTGTTTAATGTGAAAACAAGGTGATATCTAATTAGCACACAGGTAAGGAATTAAGAAAATCTTTATTTAAGGGTGAAGATGTTTCTCACAAAATCGTTGCCCCAATGCATCATTGAAATTCAAGCTGGAAAGATGATTTTAATATATCACTTGTACATTTTGTATTGCTCTTCTGGTGACAATGTAGTTTGTTTTTGTCAATTACCATTTTAATAATCGGGTAAAGAAAATTAATTGGATTTTTGAAAGAAAACAATACTGTCAATATACTATTAAAACAAATTAAAATGGTAAAAGTTATTGTACTTTAAGTAAAAATAAAAGAGCACAAATATCAATCCCAGTTTTGGATTACTTTAATTAACAAAAAAAATGCATATAGCAGAGGATAGTTTCAATCTGCCTACCTCTGGGTTATGGACCCAGCATGCTTCCATTACAGTACTCTGCTGCACATGTAAGTGCAAGAGATCCTGAAGCACTCACTCATCATGGGAAAGTACCAATGTGTTTCTTCATTGGTTGATGGAAGAAACATCTTACAAAAACTCTCCAGATTATTGACTATTTAAAGTTTTTATAGGAAACGTTCTAGATGAATGCTTATTAGCCTTTGTCAGTAAGTACTTTTGCAAAGTGTCACTGTGGCGCAATCAGTTAGTGTGTACGGCTATTAACCAAAAGGTTGGTGGTTCAATCCCACCCAGGGACGTAATTGACCTTGTTATCAGATTTTGTTGATCTTTAAGTAGACAAGTCAAAATTTCGAAAACCCCTGTTATGGTGTAGGGTACCTGGCCTTCTCTGATGTAATCAGAGTTAGATTTGATTCAGTGATTTTATAAAAACAGCTAGGAAGCACAATTTAGCAGTGGGTTGCAGAGAAAAAGAAATATGCTGGCAAAAAAATCCAATTGAGTGATTAAACAGCTCTTCATTTTCTGGCTTTATTTTTATGCTAACAAATTTGTTCTCTGAAAAGTGTCCACAAAGCCAAGTATCTGATTAACATCTTTGTAGGGATGGTTTTTCACCTATTACTAAATTAAACTTGCTTCATTGGAAAGGCAGCAAGATGCATCCTCATTTCAATATCTACTGAAATAATACAGGTTGACACCAGGAAACATTAACGCCACTGCATCCTTGCTGCTTTCTCATGTGGAAGTCTGTTTAATGTGAAAACAAGGTGATATCTAATTAGCACACAGGTAAGGAATTAAGAAAATCTTTATTTAAGGGTGAAGATGTTTCTCACAAAATCGTTGCCCCAATGCATCATTGAAATTCAAGCTGGAAAGATGATTTTAATATATCACTTGTACATTTTGTATTGCTCTTCTGGTGACAATGTAGTTTGCTTTTGTCAATTACCATTTTAATAATCGGGTAAAGAAAATTAATTGGATTTTTGAAAGAAAACAATACTGTCAATATACTATTAAAACAAATTAAAATGGTAAAAGTTATTGTACTTTAAGTAAAAATAAAAGAGCAAAAATATCAATCCCAGTTTTGGATTACTTTAATTAACAAAAAAAATGCATATAGCAGAGGATAGTTTCAATCTGCCTACCTCTGGGTTATGGACACAGCATGCTTCCATTAGAGTACTCTGCTGCACATGTAAGTGCAAGAGATCCTGAAGCACTCACTCATCATGGGAAAGTACCAATGTGTTTCTTCATTGGTTGATGGAAGAAACATCTTACAAAAACTCTCCACATTATTGACTTTTTAAAATGTTTTTAGGAATCGTTCTAGATGAATGCTTATTAGCCTTTGTCAGTATGTACTTTCACAAAGTGTCGCTGTGGCGCAATCAGTTAGTGTGTAAGGCTATTAACCAAAAGGTTGGTGGTTCAATCCCACCCAGGGACTTAATTGACCTTGTTATCAGATTTTGGTGATCTTTAAGTAGACAAGTCAAAATTTCAAACCCCCTGTTATGGTGTAGTGTACCTGGCCTTCTCTGATGTAATCAGAGTTAGATTTGATTAAGTGATTTTATAAAAAAACAGCTAGGAAGCACAATTTAGCAGTGGGTTGCAGAGAAAAAGAAAAATGCTGGCAGAAAAATCCAATTGAGTGATTAAACAGCTCTTCATTTTCTGGCTTTATTTTTATGATAACAAATTTGTTCTCTGAAAAGTGTCCACAAAGCCAAGTATCTGATTAACATCTTTGTAGGGATGGTTTTTCACCTATTACTAAATTAAACTTGCTTCATTGGAAAGGCAGCAAGATGCATCCTCATTTCAATATCTACGGAAATAATACAGGTTGACACCAGGAAACATTAACGCCACTGCATCTTTGCTGTTTTCTCATGTGAAAGTCTGTTTAATATGAAAACAAGGTGATATCTAATTAGCACACAGGTAAGGAATTAAGAAAATATTTATTTAAGGGTGAAGATGTTTCTCACAAAATCGTTGCCCCAATGCATCATTGAAATTCAAGCTGGAAAGATGATTTTAATATATCACTTGTACATTTTGTATTGCTCTTCTGGTGACAATGTAGTTTGTTTTTGTCAATTACCATTTTAATAATCGGGTAAAGAAAATTAAGTGGATTTTTGAAAGAAAACAATACTGTCAATATACTATTAAAACAAATTAAAATGGTAAAAGTTATTGTACTTTAAGTAAAAATAAAAGAGCAAAAATATCAATCCCAGTTTTGGATTACTTTAATTAACAAAAAAAAAATGCATATAGCAGAGGATAGTTTCAATCTGCCTACCTCTGGGTTATGGACCCAGCATGCTTCCATTACAGTACTCTGCTGCACATGTAAGTGCAAAAGATCCTGAAGCACTCACTCATCATGGGAAAGTACCAATGTGTTTCTTCATTGGTTGATGGAAGAAACATCTTACAAAAACTCTCCACATTATTGACTTTTTAAAATGTTTCTAGGAATCGTTCTAGATGAATGCTTATTAGCCTTTGTCAGTATGTACTTTTGCAAAGTGTTGCTGTGGCGCAATCAGTTGGTGTGTAAGGCTATTAACCAAAAGGTTGGTTGTTCAATCCCACCCAGGGACTTAATTGACCTTGTTATCAGATTTTGGTGATCTTTAAGTAGACAAGTCAAAATTTCAAACCCCCTGTTATGGTGTAGGGTACCTGGCCTTCTCTGATGTAGTTAGATTTGATTCAGTGATTTTATAAAAACAGCTAGGAAGCACAATTTAGCAGTGGGTTGCAGAGAAAAATAAAAATGCTGGCAGAAAAATCCAATTGAGTGATTAAACAGCTCTTCATTTTCTGGCTTTATTTTTATGCTAACTAATTTGTTCTCTGAAAAGTGTCCACAAAGCCAAGTATCTGATTAACATATTTGTAGGGATGGTTTTTCATCTATTACTAAATTAAACTTGCTTCATTGGAAAGGCAGGAAGATGCATCCTCATTTCAATATCTACTGAAATAATACAGGTTGACACCAGGAAACATTAACGCCACTGCATCCTTGCTGCTTTCTCATGTGGAAGTCTGTTTAATGTGAAAACAAGGTGATATCTAATTAGCACACAGGTAAGGAATTAAGAAAATCTTTATTTAAGGGTGAAGATGTTTCTCACAAAATCGTTGCCCCAATGCATCATTGAAATTCAAGCTGGAAAGATGATTTTAATGTATCACTTGTACATTTTGTATTGCTCTTCTGGTGACAATGTAGTTTGTTTTTGTCAATTACCATTTTATTAATAGGGTAAAGAAAATTAAGTGGATTTTTGAAAGAAAACAATACTGTCAATATACTATTAAAACAAATTAAAATGGTAAAAGTTATTGTACTTTAAGTAAAAATAAAAGCTAAAATATCAATCCCAGTTTTGGATTACTTTAATGAACAAAAAAAAAATGCATATAGCAAAGGATAGTTTCAATCTGCCTACCTCTGGGTTATGGGCCCAGCATGCTTCCATTGCAGTACTCTGCTGCACATTTAAGTGCAAGAGATCCTGAAGCACTCACTCATCATGCGAAAGTACCAATGTGTTTCTTCATTGGTTGCTGGAAGAAACATCTTACAAAAACTCTCCAGATTATTGACTTTTTAAAGTTTTTCTAGGAAACGTTCTAGATGAATGCTTATTAGTCTTTGTCAGTATGGACTTTTTGCAAAGTGTCTCTGTGGCGCAATCTGTTAGTGTGTTCAGCTATTAATCAAAAGGTTGGTGGTTCAATCCCACCCAGGGACGTAATTGACCTTGTGATCAGATTTTGGTGATATTTAAGTAGACAAGTCAAAATTGCAAACCCTCTCTTATGGTGTAGGGTACCTGGCCTTCTCTGATGTAATCAGAGTTAGATTTGATTAAGTGATTTTATAAAAAAACAGCTAGGAAGCACAATTTAGCAGTGGGTTGCAGAGAAAAAGAAAAATGCTGGCAGAAAAATCCAATTGAGTGATTAAACAGCTCTTCATTTTCTGGCTTTATTTTTATGATAACAAATTTGTTCTCTGAAAAGTGTCCACAAAGCCAAGTATCTGATTAACATTTTTGTAGGGATGGTTTTTCACCTATTACTAAATTAAACTTGCTTCATTGGAAAGGCAGCAAGATGCATCCTCATTTCAATATCTACGGAAATAATACAGGTTGACACCAGGAAACATTAACGCCACTGCATCTTTGCTGTTTTCTCATGTGGAAGTCTGTTTAATGTGAAAACAAGGTGACATCTAATTAGCACACAGGTATGGAATTAAGAAAATCTTTATTTAAGGGTGAAGATGTTTCTCACAAAATCGTTGCCCCAATGCATCATTGAAATTCAAGCTGGAAAGATGATTTTAATGTATCACTTGTACATTTTGTATTGCTCTTCTGGTGACAATGTAGTTTGTTTTTGTCAATTACCATTTTAATAATAGGGTAAAGAAAATTAAGTGGATTTTTGAAAGAAAACAATACTGTCAATATACTATTAAAACAAATTAAAATGGTAAAAGTTATTGTACTTTAAGTAAAAATAAAAGCTAAAATATCAATCCCAGTTTTGGATTACTTTAATGAACAAAAAAAAAATGCATATAGCAAAGGTTAGTTTTAATCTGCCTACCTCTGGGTTATGGGCCCAGCATGCTTCCATTGCAGTACTCTGCTGCACATTTAAGTGCAAGAGATCCTGAAGCACTCACTCATCATGCGAAAGTACCAATGTGTTTCTTCATTGGTTGCTGGAAGAAACATCTTACAAAAACTCTCCAGATTATTGACTTTTTAAAGTTTTTCTAGGAAACGTTCTAGATGAATGCTTATTAGTCTTTGTCAGTATGGACTTTTTGCAAAGTGTCTCTGTGGCGCAATCTGTTAGTGTGTTCAGCTATTAATCAAAAGGTTGGTGGTTCAATCCCACCCAGGGACGTAATTGACCTTGTGATCAGATTTTGGTGATATTTAAGTAGACAAGTCAAAATTGCAAACCCTCTCTTATGGTGTAGGGTACCTGGCCTTCTCTGATGTAATCAGAGTTAGATTTGATTAAGTGATTTTATAAAAAAACAGCTAGGAAGCACAATTTAGCAGTGGGTTGCAGAGAAAAAGAAAAATGCTGGCAGAAAAATCCAATTGAGTGATTAAACAGCTCTTCATTTTCTGGCTTTATTTTTATGATAACAAATTTGTTCTCTGAAAAGTGTCCACAAAGCCAAGTATCTGATTAACATTTTTGTAGGGATGGTTTTTCACCTATTACTAAATTAAACTTGCTTCATTGGAAAGGCAGCAAGATGCATCCTCATTTCAATATCTACGGAAATAATACAGGTTGACACCAGGAAACATTAACGCCACTGCATCTTTGCTGTTTTCTCATGTGGAAGTCTGTTTAATGTGAAAACAAGGTGATATCTAATTAGCACACAGGTATGGAATTAAGAAAATCTTTATTTAAGGGTGAAGATGTTTCTCACAAAATCGTTGCCCCAATGCATCATTGAAATTCAAGCTGGAAAGATGATTTTAATATATCACTTGTACATTTTGTATTGCTCTTCTGGTGACAATGTAGTTTGTTTTTGTCAATTACCATTTTAATAATCGGGTAAAGAAAATTAATTGGATTTTTGAAAGAAAACAATACTGTCAATATACTATTAAAACAAATTAAAATGGTAAAAGTTATTGTACTTTAAGTAAAAATAAAAGCTAAAATATCAATCCCAGTTTTGGATTACTTTAATGAACAAAAAAAAAAATGCATATAGCAAAGGATAGTTTCAATCTGCCTACCTCTGGGTTATGGGCCCAGCATGCTTCCAGTGCAGTACTCTGCTGCACATGTAAGTGCAAGAGATCCTGAAGCACTCAATCATCATGCGAAAGTACCAATGTGTTTCTTCATTGGTTGCTGGAAGAAACATCTTACAAAAACTCTCCAGATTATTGACTTTTTAAAGTTTTTCTAGGAAACGTTCTAGATGAATGCTTATTAGTCTTTGTCAGTATGTACTTTTTGCAAAGTGTCTCTGTGGCGCAATCGGTTAGTGTGTTCAGCTATTAATCAAAAGGGTGGTGGTTCAATCCCACCCAGGGACGTAATTGACCTTGTGATCAGATTTTGGTAATATTTAAGTAGACAAGTCAAAATTGCAAAACCCCTCTTATGGTGTAGGGTACCTGGCCTTCTCTGATGTAATCAGAGTTAGATTTGATTAAGTGATTTTATAAAAAAACAGCTAGGAAGCACAATTTAGCAGTGGGTTGCAGAGAAAAAGAAAAATGCTGGCAGAAAAATCCAATTGAGTGATTAAACAGCTCTTCATTTTCTGGCTTTATTTTTATGATAACAAATTTGTTCTCTGAAAAGTGTCCACAAAGCCAAGTATCTGATTAACATCTTTGTAGGGATGGTTTTTCACCTATTACTAAATTAAACTTGCTTCATTGGAAAGGCAGCAAGATGCATCCTCATTTCAATATCTACGGAAATAATACAGGTTGACACCAGGAAACATTAACGCCACTGCATCTTTGCTGTTTTCTCATGTGAAAGTCTGTTTAATGTGAAAACAAGGTGATATCTAATTAGCACACAGGTAAGGAATTAAGAAAATATTTATTTAAGGGTGAAGATGTTTCTCACAAAATCGTTGCCCCAATGCATCATTGAAATTCAAGCTGGAAAGATGATTTTAATATATCACTTGTACATTTTGTATTGCTCTTCTGGTGACAATGTAGTTTGTTTTTGTCAATTACCATTTTAATAATCGGGTAAAGAAAATTAAGTGGATTTTTGAAAGAAAACAATACTGTCAATATACTATTAAAACAAATTAAAATGGTAAAAGTTATTGTACTTTAAGTAAAAATAAAAGAGCAAAAATATCAATCCCAGTTTTGGATTACTTTAATTAACAAAAAAAAAATGCATATAGCAGAGGATAGTTTCAATCTGCCTACCTCTGGGTTATGGACCCAGCATGCTTCCATTACAGTACTCTGCTGCACATGTAAGTGCAAAAGATCCTGAAGCACTCACTCATCATGGGAAAGTACCAATGTGTTTCTTCATTGGTTGATGGAAGAAACATCTTACAAAAACTCTCCACATTATTGACTTTTTAAAATGTTTCTAGGAATCGTTCTAGATGAATGCTTATTAGCCTTTGTCAGTATGTACTTTTGCAAAGTGTCGCTGTGGCGCAATCAGTTAGTGTGTAAGGCTATTAAACAAAAGGTTGGTTGTTCAATCCCACCCAGGGACTTAATTGACCTTGTTATCAGATTTTGGTGATCTTTAAGTAGACAAGTCAAAATTTCAAACCCCCTGTTATGGTGTAGGGTACCTGTCCTTCTCTGATGTAGTTAGATTTGATTCAGTGATTTTATAAAAACAGCTAGGAAGCACAATTTAGCAGTGGGTTGCAGAGAAAAAGAAATATGCTGGCAGAAAAATCCAATTGAGTGATTAAACAGCTCTTCATTTTCTGGCTTTATTTTTATGCTAACTAATTTGTTCTCTGAAAAGTGTCCACAAAGCCAAGTATCTGATTAACATATTTGTAGGGATGGTTTTTCATCTATTACTAAATTAAACTTGCTTCATTGGAAAGGCAGCAAGATGCATCCTCATTTCAATATCTACTGAAATAATACAGGTTGACACCAGGAAACATTAACGCCACTGCATCCTTGCTGCTTTCTCATGTGGAAGTCTGTTTAATGTGAAAACAAGGTGATATCTAATTAGCACACAGGTAAGGAATTAAGAAAATCTTTATTTAAGGGTGAAGATGTTTCTCACAAAATCGTTGCCCCAATGCATCATTGAAATTCAAGCTGGAAAGATGATTTTAATGTATCACTTGTACATTTTGTATTGCTCTTCTGGTGACAATGTAGTTTGTTTTTGTCAATTACCATTTTAATAATAGGGTAAAGAAAATTAAGTGGATTTTTGAAAGAAAACAATACTGTCAATATACTATTAAAACAAATTAAAATGGTAAAAGTTATTGTACTTTAAGTAAAAATAAAAGCTAAAATATCAATCCCAGTTTTGGATTACTTTAATGAACAAAAAAAAATGCATATAGCAAAGGATAGTTTCAATCTGCCTACCTCTGGGTTATGGGCCCAGCATGCTTCCATTGCAGTACTCTGCTGCACATTTAAGTGCAAGAGATCCTGAAGCACTCACTCATCATGCGAAAGTACCAATGTGTTTCTTCATTGGTTGCTGGAAGAAACATCTTACAAAAACTCTCCAGATTATTGACTTTTTAAAGTTTTTCTAGGAAACGTTCTAGATGAATGCTTATTAGTCTTTGTCAGTATGGACTTTTTGCAAAGTGTCTCTGTGGCGCAATCTGTTAGTGTGTTCAGCTATTAATCAAAAGGTTGGTGGTTCAATCCCACCGAGGGACGTAATTGACCTTGTGATCAGATTTTGGTGATATTTAAGTAGACAAGTCAAAATTGCAAACCCTCTCTTATGGTGTAGGGTACCTGGCCTTCTCTGATGTAATCAGAGTTAGATTTGATTAAGTGATTTTATAAAAAAACAGCTAGGAAGCACAATTTAGCAGTGGGTTGCAGAGAAAAAGAAAAATGCTGGCAGAAAAATCCAATTGAGTGATTAAACAGCTCTTCATTTTCTGGCTTTATTTTTATGATAACAAATTTGTTCTCTGAAAAGTGTCCACAAAGCCAAGTATCTGATTAACATTTTTGTAGGGATGGTTTTTCACCTATTACTAAATTAAACTTGCTTCATTGGAAAGGCAGCAAGATGCATCCTCATTTCAATATCTACGGAAATAATACAGGTTGACACCAGGAAACATTAACGCCACTGCATCTTTGTTGTTTTCTCATGTGGAAGTCTGTTTAATGTGAAAACAAGGTGATATCTAATTAGCACACAGGTAAGGAATTAAGAAAATCTTTATTTAAGGGTGAAGATGTTTCTCACAAAATCGTTGCCCCAATGCATCATTGAAATTCAAGCTGGAAAGATGATTTTAATATATCACTTGTACATTTTGTATTGCTCTTCTGGTGACAATGTAGTTTGTTTTTGTCAATTACCATTTTAATAATCGGGTAAAGAAAATTAATTGGATTTTTGAAAGAAAACAATACTGTCAATATACTATTAAAACAAATTAAAATGGTAAAAGTTATTGTACTTTAAGTAAAAATAAAAGCTAAAATATCAATCCCAGTTTTGGATTACTTTAATGAACAAAAAAAAAATGCATATAGCAAAGGATAGTTTCAATCTGCCTACCTCTGGGTTATGGGCCCAGCATGCTTCCATTGCAGTACTCTGCTGCACATTTAAGTGCAAGAGATCCTGAAGCACTCACTCATCATGCGAAAGTACCAATGTGTTTCTTCATTGGTTGCTGGAAGAAACATCTTACAAAAACTCTCCAGATTATTGACTTTTTAAAGTTTTTCTAGGAAACGTTCTAGATGAATGCTTATTAGTCTTTGTCAGTATGGACTTTTTGCAAAGTGTCTCTGTGGCGCAATCTGTTAGTGTGTTCAGCTATTAATCAAAAGGTTGGTGGTTCAATCCCACCGAGGGACGTAATTGACCTTGTGATCAGATTTTGGTGATATTTAAGTAGACAAGTCAAAATTGCAAACCCTCTCTTATGGTGTAGGGTACCTGGCCTTCTCTGATGTAATCAGAGTTAGATTTGATTAAGTGATTTTATAAAAAAACAGCTAGGAAGCACAATTTAGCAGTGGGTTGCAGAGAAAAAGAAAAATGCTGGCAGAAAAATCCAATTGAGTGATTAAACAGCTCTTCATTTTCTGGCTTTATTTTTATGATAACAAATTTGTTCTCTGAAAAGTGTCCACAGCAGGTTTCTCATGTGGAAGTCTGTTTAATGTGAAAACAAGGTGATATCTAATTAGCACACAGGTAAGGAATTAAGAAAATCTTTATTTAAGGGTGAAGATGTTTCTCACAAAATCGTTGCCCCAATGCATCATTGAAATTCAAGCTGGAAAGATGATTTTAATATATCACTTGTACATTTTGTATTGCTCTTCTGGTGACAATGTAGTTTGTTTTTGTCAATTACCATTTTAATAATAGGGTAAAGAAAATTAAGTGGATTTTTGAAAGAAAACAATACTGTCAATATACTATTAAAACAAATTAAAATGGTAAAAGTTATTGTACTTTAAGTAAAAATAAAAGAGCAAAAATATCAATCCCAGTTTTGGATTACTTTAATTAACAAAAAAAAATGCATATAGCAGAGGATAGTTTCAATCTGCCTACCTCTGGGTTATGGGCCCAGCATGCTTCCATTGCAGTACTCTGCTGCACATGTAAGTGCAAGAGATCCTGAAGCACTCACTCATCATGGGAAAGTACCAATGCGTTTCTTCATTGGTTGATGGAAGAAACATCTTACAAAATCTCTCCAGATTATTGACTTTTTAAAGTTTTCTAGGAAACGTTCTAGATGAATGCTTATTAGCCTTTGTCAGTATGTACTTTTGCAAAGTGTCTCTGTGGTGCAATCGGTTAGTGTGTTTGGTTATTAACCAAAGGGTTGGTGGTTCAATCCCACCCAGGGATGTTATTGACCTTGTCATCAGATTTTGGTGATCTTTAAGTAGACTAGTCAAAATTTCAAACCCCCTCTTATGGTGTAGGGTACCTGGCCTACTCTGATGTAATCAGAGTTAGATTTGATTAAGTGATTTTATAAAAAAACAGCTAGGAAGCACAATTTAGCAGTGGGTTGCAGAGAAAATGAAATATGCTGGCAGAAAAATCCAATTGAGTGATTAAACAGCTCTTCATTTTCTGGCTTTATTTTTATGCTAACAAATTTGTTCTCTGAAAAGTGTCCACAAAGCCAAGTATCGGATTAACATCTTTGTAGGGATGGTTTTTCACCTATTACTAAATTAAACTTGCTTCATTGGAAAGGCAGCAAGATGCATCCTCATTTCAATATCTACTGAAATAATACAGGTTGACACCAGGAAACATTAACGCCACTGCATCCTTGCTGCTTTCTCATGTGGAAGTCTGTTTAATGTGAAAACAAGGTGATATCTAATTAGCACACAGGTAAGGAATTAAGAAAATCTTTATTTAAGGGTGAAGATGTTTCTCACAAAATCGTTGCCCCAATGCATCATTGAAATTCAAGCTGGAAAGATGATTTTAATATATCACTTGTACATTTTGTATTGCTCTTCTGGTGACAATGTAGTTTGTTTTTGTCAATTACCATTTTAATAATCGGGTAAAGAAAATTAAGTGGATTTTTGAAAGAAAACAATACTGTCAATATACTATTAAAACATATTAAAATGGTAAAAGTTATTGTACTTTAAGTAAAAATAAAAGAGAAAAAATATCAATCCCAGTTTTGGATTACTTTAATTAACAAAAAAAAAATGCATATAGCAGAGGATAGTTTCAATCTGCCTACCTCTGGGTTATGAACCCAGCATGCTTTCATTACAGTACTCTGCTGCACATGTAAGTGCAAGAGATCTTGAAGCACTCACTCATCATGGGAAAGTAACAATGTGTTTCTTCGTTGGTTGATGGAAGAAACATCTTACAAAAACTCTCCAGATTATTGACTTTTTAAAGTTTTTCTAGGAAACGTTCTAGATGAATGCTTATTAGCCTTTGTCAGTATGGACTTTTGCAAAGTGTCTCTGTGGCGCAATTGGTTAGTGTGATTGGTTATTAACCAAAGGGTTGGTGGTTCAATCCCACCCAGGGATGTAATTGACCTTGTTATCAGATTTTGGTGATCTTTAAGTAGACAAGTCAAAATTTCAAAAACCCCTGTTATGGTGTAGGGTACCTGGCCTTCTCTGATGTAATCAGAGTTAGATTTGATTCAGTGATTTTATAAAAACAGCTAGGAAGCACAATTTAGCAGTGGTTTGCAGAGAAAAAGAAATATGCTGGCAAAAAAATCCAATTGAGTGATTAAACAGCTCTTCATTTTCTGGCTTTATTTTTATGCTAACAAATTTGTTCTCTGAAAAGTGTCCACAAAGCCAAGTATCTGATTAACATCTTTGTAGGGATGGTTTTTCACCTATTACTAAATTAAACTTGCTTCATTGGAAAGGCAGCAAGATGCATCCTCATTTCAATATCTACTGAAATAATACAGGTTGACACCAGGAAACATTAACGCCACTGCATCCTTGCCGATGATAACCTCAAGTTGGGTCATTCGGTGCTGCAGAGTCGTACGCACTCTTCCACCCGTTCAAGAGCTTTGGTATAACCCCATGGTTCTTAATGTGACCCCAGCATCCTCTAGGTCGTATGAGAAAATAGGATTTTAATACCTACCGGTAAATCCTTTTCTCTTAGTCTGTAGAGGATGCTGGAGTTCCCTTGTGCTGCCTCAGTTGAATCTCCTTTACTTGACAGAGATGTGCCTGAGCAGCGGCCCTCCCCAGCCCTATCCCAAATCATACTTATTTTGCATAGGAGATACCATGGTCATGAAGATTATTCTCCCAGGGTGAGGTTCATTCATTGCATTCTGGGTATGCTGACCCCTGTGATTTCCCCAAATGTGGGTAACTCGACTGCATTATTTGTGGTAGTGGGGGACTGTGTTTGTGTTTTCCTCTGGTCAGCTCTGGTAAAAGTCAGATTTCTTTGTTTCAGATCTTCCTCTAGCCTTGTTCTTCTTTCGAGAGTTCCCTTGTGCTGCCTCAGTTGGATCTCCTTCACTTGACAGGGGGGTGCCCGAGCAGCGACCCTCCCCAGCTCAAGCCCAACTCCTACTTACCTGCCAGGTGAGATACTATGATCATGAAGGTGCTTCTCCCAGGGCAAGGCTCACCCATTGCACTCTGGGTGTGCTGCCCCTGCGATTTCCCCAAATGTGGGAAACTTGACTGCATAATTTGTGTTTCCCCTGGTCGGCTCTCGTATAATTCAGATCTCTTTGTCTCAGGTCTCTCTCCAGCCTAGTTTGCTGTCTGTTTCCACTTCTTTTTTCTTGAGCCCCTCCCTTTTATACCCTTGTGCACTATCCTGACTTCTCCTCCTGTCTGCTTACTTTGTGCCTTCCAATGCACAATGCAAACTACACACCCTTTTACTTGCCTTACAGAGCAGCTCTGGAGCTGTTACAGTGCCAAGCTGCTGTAAGAAATCAGCTTGAATGCTTCAGGGGCTGGGGCATTGTCAACATGAGCCCCACACCGAAGGAGGGTGGGGGTGTTTAATGCGAACTAAGGGTCATCCAAGCGCCGCAAAAGGCCGCCATGCCCTGCATACCCCTTTTCTCTTTTCATATGCAGATGAGGGTTCCAGCCAACTTTGGCCCACTGCTTGGATGACATCACCGTATGCAAATCCATCTTCTGCAGAACTTCCCCCAGGAATGCTTGTACTAGTTGTTGCATTTGGTTTGTTGTTTGGGGGTGCTTCAGTATTAGGCAGCCTTCTGCCCTCCCATGTTCATCTGAAAATATGTGTTCTCCCTGCAGTTGTTGTCTCCAGATGAGAGTTCCCTTGTGCTGCCTCAGTTGAATCTCCTTTACTTGACAGAGATGTGCCTGAGCAGCGGCCCTCCCCAGCCCTATCCCAAATCATACTTATTTTGCATAGGCGATACCATGGTCATGAAGATTGTTCTCCCAGGGTGAGGTTCATTCATTGCATTCTAGGTATGCTGACCCCTGTGATTTCCCCAAATGTGGGAAACTCGACTGCATTATTTGTGGTAGTGGGGGACTGTGTTTGTGCTTTCCTCTGGTCAGCTCTGGTAAAAGTCAGATTTCTTTGTCTCAGATCTTCCTCTAGCCTTGTTCTTCTTTCGAGAGTTCCCTTGTGCTGCCTCAGTTGGATCTCCTTCACTTGACAGGGGGTGCCCGAGCAGCAATCCTCCACAGCTCTGGCCCAACTCCTACTTACCTGCCAGGAGAGATACTATGATCTTCACTGTTAGGGCAATCAGGATGTGGAATTCCCTGCCAGGGAAGGTGGTAATGGCGGACTCTGTAATTGGATTTAAAAAAGGAATGGATACATTTCTGAATGAAAAAGCTATCCAAGGTTATAATACTTAAAATATCAACATGGTTAATCCGGGGGTAACATGAGTTGTAGTAGCTAACTAGTCATAAAACATTATTCAGCAAGTATGTAGAATCATCACAACTTAAAACAGGTTGAACACGATGGGCAATTTGCCTCTATTCAACCTCAAAAACTATGTTACTATATGTTACTATATTACTATGTTACTGTAGTATACAGAACACCACAATGCAATGAGCAGTGATAGTGAGCACTGATGAGGATACTAGAACTGACACTGAGCAGCAAGATGCAGCACTGGACTATTAGTAATGTACTGTAGTATGCTGAGCACAACAATGCAGCACAAGACAATGAGCAGTGATACTGAGCACTGATGAGGATACTACTGAGAACTGACACTGAGCAGGAGAGACACACTACTAGTATTACTGAGCAGCAATAAGTATCCACTGATACTGAGCACTGATATTGAGATTTCCACTGAGAGAACATAGCCACGTCCTCTCCGCTCTCTCTTCAATGCACGAGTAAAAATGGCGGCAACGCGCAGCTCTTTATATGGAATCCGAATCTCGCGAGAATCCGACAGCGGGATGATGACATTTTCCCTTGTTCAGGTTTTCCGAGTCAGGCGGGAACAACCGAGCCTGCCTCGTACCAGTGTAAACCACGTGGAGTTCGTGGGGAATTCGGTTCTCGGAGAACCGAACCCGCTCCTCTCTACCTTATACCCATCAATTTTTTTTATTTTCAATCTAAGCCCCTGCAGTTTTCTGTAAGCATCTGCTTTGCTATGATGATCAACAAGTCACAAGGGCAAACACTCAGGGCTTGAGGCGTAGATCTTAGGACCAGCTGCTACAAGCATGGCAGAGGTGTCACTATCACTGGTGACACCCAGAGAGGTGGCGAGGGAGATTGTAATGCAGTGCGCGCAGATAAGCAGCGCAATGGTAAAAAGGAGGCATGGTTTCATAGGTAGGGGCGTGGCCTGGTGGCCTGAATCTACATTTTGTTGCTCCGGGTGTCCCGGGGGTTGGGGGCTGCACCGGGGACTAGTGTGTGAGCGGTGCTGGCTCCTGCACAGTGACATGGCATGGCCACTAGAGATGTGCACCGGAAATTTTTCGGGTTTTGTGTTTTGGTTTTGGGTTCGGTTCCGCGGCCGTGTTTTGGGTTCGAACGCGTTTTGGCTAAACCTCACCGAATTTTTTTTGTCGGATTCGGGTGTGTTTTGGATTCGGGTGTTTTTTTCAAAAAACCCTAAAAAACAGCTTAAATCATAGAATTTGGGAGTCATTTTGATCCCAAAGTATTATTAACCTCAATAACCATAATTTCCACTCATTTTCAGTCTATTCTTAACACCTCACACCTCACAATATTATTTTTAGTCCTAAAATTTGCACCGAGGTCGCTGGATGACTAAGCTCAGTGACCCAAGTGGCCGACACAAACACCTGGCCCATCTAGGAGTGGCACTGCAGTGTCACGCATGATGGCCCTTCCAAAAAACACTCCCCAAACAGCACATGACGCAAAGAAAAAAAGAGGCGCAATGAGGTAGCTGTATGACTAAGCTCAGCGACCCAAGTGGCCGACACAAACACCTGGCCCATCTAGGAGTGGCACTGCAGTGTCACGCAGGATGGCCCTTCCAAAAAACACTCCCCAAACAGCACATGACGCAAAGAAAAAAAGAGGCGCAATGAGGTAGCTGTGTGACTAAGCTCAGCGACCCAAGTGGACGACACAAACACCTGGCCCATCTAGGAGTGTCACTTCAGTGTCACGCAGGATGGCCCTTCCAAAAAACACTCCCCAAACAGCACATGACGCAAAGAAAAAAAGAGGCGCAATGAGGTAGCTGTGTGACTAAGCTCAGCGACCCAAGTGGCCGACACAAACACCTGGCCCATCTAGGAGTGGCACTGCAGTGTCACGCAGGATGGCCCTTCCAAAAAACACTCCCCAAACAGCACATGACGCAAAGAAAAAAAAAAGAAAAAAGAGGTGCAAGGTGGAATTGCCTTGGGCCCTCCCACCCACCCTTATGTTGTATAAACAGGACATGCACACTTTAACCAACCCATCATTTCAGTGACAGGGTCTGCCACACGACTGTGACTGAAATGACGGGTTGGTTTGGACCCCCACCAAAAAAGAAGCAATTAATCTCTCCTTGCACAAACTGGCTCTATAGAGGCAAGATGTCCACCTCATCATCCTCCGATTCATCACCGTGTACATCCCCCTCCTCACAGATTATCAATTCGTCCCCACTGGAATCCACCATCTCAGCTCCCTGTATACTTTGTGGAGGCAATTGCTGCTGGTCAATGTCTCCACGGAGAAATTGATTATAATTCATTTTAATGAACATCATCTTCTCCACATTTTCTGGAAGTAACCTCGTACGCCGATTGCTGACAAGGTGAGCGGCGGCACTAAACACTCTTTCGGAGTACACACTTGTGGGAGGGCAACTTAGGTAGAATAAAGCCAGTTTGTGCAAGGGCCTCCAAATTGCCTCTTTTTCCTGCCAGTATACGTACGGACTGTCTGACGTGCCTACTTGGATGCGGTCACTCATATAATCCTCCACCATTCTTTCAATGGTGAGAGAATCATATGCAGTGACAGTAGACGACATGTCCGTAATCGTTGGCAGGTCCTTCAGTCCGGACCAGATGTCAGCATCAGCAGTCGCTCCAGACTGCCCTGCATCACCGCCAGCGGGTGGGCTCGGAATTCTGAGCCTTTTCCTCGCACCCCCAATTGCGGGAGAATGTGAAGGAGGAGCTGTTGACCGATCAAGTTCCGCTTGACTTGATAATTTTCTCACCAGCAGGTCTTTGAACCCCTGCAGACTTGTGTCTGCCGGAAAGAGAGATACAACGTTGGTTTTAAATCTAGGATCGAGCACGGTGGCCAAAATGTAGTGCTCTGATTTCAACAGATTGACCACCCGTGAATCCTGGTTAAGCGAATGAAGGGCTCCATCCACAAGTCCCACATGCCTAGCGGAATCGCTCTGTCTTAGCTCCTCCTTCAATGTCTCCAGCTTCTTCTGCAAAAGCCTGATGACGGGAATGACCTGACTCAGGCTGGCAGTGTCTGAACTGACTTCACGTGTGGCAAGTTCAAAAGGTTGCAGAACCTTGCACAACGTTGAAATCATTCTCCACTGCGCTTGAGACAGGTGCATTCCACCTCCTATATCGTGGTCAGATGTATAGGCTTGAATGGCCTTTTGCTGCTCCTCCATCCTCTGAAGCATATAGAGGGTTGAATTCCACCTCGTTACCACTTCTTGCTTCAGATGATGGCTTTGTGGACACTTTTCAGAGAACAAATTAGTTAGCATAAAAATAAAGCCAGAAAATGAAGAGCTGTTTAATCACTCAATTGGATTTTTCTGCCAGCATATTTCTTTTTCTCTGCAACCCACTGCTAAATTGTGCTTCCTAGCTGTTTTTATAAAATCACTGAATCAAATCTAACTCTGATTACATCAGAGAAGGCCAGGTACCCTACACCATAACAGGGGGTTTGAAATTTTGACTTGTCTGCTTAAAGATCACCAAAATCTGATAACAAGGTCAATTAAGTCCCTGGGTGGGATTGAACCACCAACCTTTTGGTTAATAGCATTACACACTAACTGATTGCGCCACAGCGACACTTTGCAAAAGTACTTACTGACAAAGGCTAATAAGCATTCATCTAGAACGATTCCTAGAAACATTTTAAAAAGTCAATAATGTGGAGAGTTTTTGTAAGATGTTTCTTCCATCAACCAATGAAGAAACACATTGGTACTTTCCCATGATGAGTGAGTGCTTCAGGATCTCTTGCACTTACATGTGCAGCAGAGTACTGTAATGGAAGCATGCTGGGTCCATAACCCAGAGGTAGGCAGATTGAAACTATCCTCTGCTATATGCATTTTTTTTTTGTTCATTAAAGTAATCCAAAACTGGTATTGATATTTTAGCTTTTATTTTTACTTAAAGTACAATAACTTTTACCATTTTAATTTGTTTTAATAGTATATCGACAGTATTGTTTTCTTTCAAAAATCCAATTAATTTTCTTTACCCGATTATTAAAATGGTAACTGACAAAAACAAACTACATTGTCACCAGAAGAGCAATACAAAATGTACAAGTGATATATTAAAATCATCTTTCCAGCTTGAATTTCAATGATGCATTGGGGCAACGATTTTGTGAGAAACATCTTCACCCTTAAATAAAGATTTTCTTAATTCCTTACCTGTGTGCTAATTAGATATCACCTTGTTTTCACATTAAACAGACTTCCACATGAGAAAGCAGCAAGGATGCAGTGGCGTTAATGTTTCCTGGTGTCAACCTGTATTATTTCAGTAGATATTGAAATGAGGATGCATCTTGCTGCCTTTCCAATGAAGCAAGTTTAATTTAGTAATAGGTGAAAAACCATCCCTACAAAGGTGTTAATCAGAGACTTGGCTTTGTGGACACTTTTCAGAGAACAAATTTGTTATCATAAAAATAAAGCCAGAAAATGAAGAGCTGTTTAATCACTCAATTGTATTTTTCTGCCAGCATTTTTCTTTTTCTCTGCAACCCACTGCTAAATTGTGCTTCCTAGCTGTTTTTTTATAAAATCACTTAATCAAATCTAACTCTGATTACATCAGAGAAGGCCAGGTACCCTACACCATAAGAGGGGGTTTGCAATTTTGACTTGTCTACTTAAATATCACCAAAATCTGATCACAAGGTCAATTACGTCCCTGGGTGGGATTGAACCACCAACCTTTTGATTAATAGCTGAACACACTAACCGATTGCACCACAGAGACACTTTGCAAAAAGAATATACTGACAAAGACTAATAAGCATTCATCTAGAACGTTTCCTAGAAAAACTTTAAAAAGTCAATAATCTGGAGAGTTTTTGTAAGATGTTTCTTCCAGCAACCAATGAAGAAACACATTGGTACTTTCGCATGATGAGTGAGTGCTTCAGGATCTCTTGCACTTACATGTGCAGCAGAGTACTGCAATGGAAGCATGCTGGGCCCATAACCCAGAGGTAGGCAGATTGAAACTATCCTTTGCTATATGCATTTTTTTTTGTTCATTAAAGTAATCCAAAACTGGGATTGATATTTTAGCTTTTATTTTTACTTAAAGTACAATAACTTTTACCATTTTAATTTGTTTTAATAGTATATTGACAGTATTGTTTTCTTTCAAAAATCCACTTAATTTTCTTTACCCTATTATTAAAATGGTAATTGACAAAAACAAACTACATTGTCACCAGAAGAGCAATACAAAATGTACAAGTGATATATTAAAATCATCTTTCCAGCTTGAATTTCAATGATGCATTGGGGCAATGATTTTGTGAGAAACATCTTTACCCTTAAATAAAGATTTTCTTAATTCCTTACCTGTGTGCTAATTAGATATCACCTTGTTTTCACATTAAACAGACTTCCACATGAGAAAGCAGCAAGGATGCAGTGGCGTTAATGTTTCCTGGTGTCAACCTGTATTATTTCAGTAGATATTGAAATGAGGATGCATCTTGCTGCCTTTCCAATGAAGCAAGTTTAATTTAGTAATAGGTGAAAAACCATCCCTACAAATATGTTAATCAGATACTTGGCTTTGTGGACACTTTTCAGAGAACAAATTAGTTAGCATAAAAATAAAGCCAGAAAATGAAGAGCTGTTTAATCACTCAATTGGATTTTTCTGCCAGCATATTTCTTTTTCTCTGCAACCCACTGCTAAATTGTGCTTCCTAGCTGTTTTTATAAAATCACTGAATCAAATCTAACTCTGATTACATCAGAGAAGGCCAGGTACCCTACACCATAACAGGGGGTTTGAAATTTTGACTTGTCTGCTTAAAGATCACCAAAATCTGATAACAAGGTCAATTAATTCCCTGGGTGGGATTGAACCACCAACCTTTTGGTTAATAGCCTTACACACTAACTGATTGCGCCACAGCGACACTTTGCAAAAGTACTTACTGACAAAGGCTAATAAGCATTCATCTAGAACGATTCCTAGAAACATTTTAAAAAGTCAATAATGTGGAGAGTTTTTGTAAGATGTTTCTTCCATCAACCAATGAAGAAACACATTGGTACTTTCCCATGATGAGTGAGTGCTTCAGGATCTCTTGCACTTACATGTGCAGCAGAGTACTGTAATGGAAGCATGCTGGGTCCATAACCCAGAGGTAGGCAGATTGAAACTATCCTCTGCTATATGCATTTTTTTTTGTTCATTAAAGTAATCCAAAACTGGGATTGATATTTTAGCTTTTATTTTTACTTAAAGTACAATAACTTTTACCATTTTAATTTGTTTTAATAGTATATTGACAGTATTGTTTTCTTTCAAAAATCCAATTAATTTTCTTTACCCGATTATTAAAATGGTAACTGACAAAAACAAACTACATTGTCACCAGAAGAGCAATACAAAATGTACAAGTGATATATTAAAATCATCTTTCCAGCTTGAATTTCAATGATGCATTGGGGCAACGATTTTGTGAGAAACATCTTCACCCTTAAATAAAGATTTTCTTAATTCCTTACCTGTGTGCTAATTAGATATCACCTTGTTTTCACATTAAACAGACTTCCACATGAGAAAGCAGCAAGGATGCAGTGGCGTTAATGTTTCCTGGTGTCAACCTGTATTATTTCAGTAGATATTGAAATGAGGATGCATCTTGCTGCCTTTCCAATGAAGCAAGTTTAATTTAGTAATAGGTGAAAAACCATCCCTACAAAGGTGTTAATCAGAGACTTGGCTTTGTGGACACTTTTCAGAGAACAAATTTGTTAGCATAAAAATAAAGCCAGAAAATGAAGAGCTGTTTAATCACTCAATTGGATTTTTTTGATAGCATATTTCTTTTTCTCTGCAACCCACTGCTAAATTGTGCTTCCTAGCTGTTTTTATAAAATCACTGAATCAAATCTAACTCTGATTACATCAGAGAAGGCCAGGTACCCTACACCATAACAGGGGTTTTCGAAATTTTGACTTGTCTACTTAAAGATCAACAAAATCTGATAACAAGGTCAATTATGTCCCTGGGTGGGATTGAACCACCAACCTTTTGGTTAATAGCTGTACACACTAACTGATTGCGCCACAGCGACACTTTGCAAAAGTACATACTGACAAAGGCTAATAAGCATTCATCTAGAACGTTTCCTATAAAAACTTTAAATAGTCAATAATCTGGAGAGTTTTTGTAAGATGTTTCTTCCATCAACCAATGAAGAAACACATTGGTACTTTCCCATGATGAGTGAGTGCTTCAGGATCTCTTGCACTTACATGTGCAGCAGAGTACTGTTATGAAAGCATGCTGGGTCCATAACCCAGAGGTAGGCAGATTGAAACTATCCTCTGCTATATGCATTTTTTTTTTGTTAATTAAAGTAATCCAAAACTGGGATTGATATTTTTGCTCTTTTATTTTTACTTAAAGTACAATAACTTTTACCATTTTAATTTGTTTTAATAGTATATTGACAGTATTGTTTTCTTTCAAAAATCCAATTAATTTTCTTTACCCGATTATTAAAATGGTAATTGACAAAAACAAACTACATTGTCACCAGAAGAGCAATACAAAATGTACAAGTGATATATTAAAATCATCTTTCCAGCTTGAATTTCAATGATGCATTGGGGCAACGATTTTGTGAGAAACATCTTCACCCTTAAATAAAGATTTTCTTAATTCCTTACCTGTGTGCTAATTAGATATCACTTTGTTTTCACATTAAACAGACTTCCACATGAGAAAACAGCAAAGATGCAGTGGCGTTAATGTTTCCTGGTGTCAACCTGTATTATTTCCGTAGATATTGAAATGAGGATGCATCTTGCTGCCTTTCCAATGAAGCAAGTTTAATTTAGTAATAGGTGAAAAACCATCCCTACAAAGATGTTAATCAGATACTTGGCTTTGTGGACACTTTTCAGAGAACAAATTTGTTATCATAAAAATAAAGCAAGAAAATGAAGAGCTGTTTAATCACTCAATTGGATTTTTCTGCCAGCATTTTTCTTTTTCTCTGCAACCCACTGCTAAATTGTGCTTCCTAGCTGTTTTTTTAATAAAATCACTTAATCAAATCTAACTCTGATTACATCAGAGAAGGCCAGGTACCCTACACCATAAGAGGGGTTTTGCAATTTTGACTTGTCTACTTAAATATTACCAAAATCTGATCACAATGTCAATTACGTCCCTGGGTGGGATTGAACCACCAACCTTCTGATTAATAGCTGAACACACTAACCGATTGCGCCACAGAGACACTTTGCAAAAAGTACATACTGACAAAGACTAATAAGCATTCATCTAGAACGTTTCCTAGAAAAACTTTAAAAAGTCAATAATCTGGAGAGTTTTTGTAAGATGTTTCTTCCAGCAACCAATGAAGAAACACATTGGTACTTTCGCATGATGAGTGAGTGCTTCAGGATCTCTTGCACTTACATGTGCAGCAGAGTACTGCACTGGAAGCATGCTGGGCCCATAACCCAGAGGTAGGCAGATTGAAACTATCCTTTGCTATATGCATTTTTTTTTTGTTCATTAAAGTAATCCAAAACTGGGATTGATATTTTAGCTTTTATTTTTACTTAAAGTACAATAACTTTTACCATTTTAATTTGTTTTAATAGTATATTGACAGTATTGTTTTCTTTCAAAAATCCAATTAATTTTCTTTACCCGATTTTTAAAATGGTAATTGACAAAAACAAACTACATTGTCACCAGAAGAGCAATACAAAATGTACAAGTGATATATTAAAATCATCTTTCCAGCTTGAATTTCAATGATGCATTGGGGCAACGATTTTGTGAGAAACATCTTCACCCTTAAATAAAGATTTTCTTAATTCCTTACCTGTGTGCTAATTAGATATCACCTTGTTTTCACATTAAACAGACTTCCACATGAGAAAACAGCAAAGATGCAGTGGCGTTAATGTTTCCTGGTGTCAACCTGTATTATTTCCGTAGATATTGAAATGAGGATGCATCTTGCTGCCTTTCCAATGAAGCAAGTTTAATTTAGTAATAGGTGAAAAACCATCCCTACAAAAATGTTAATCAGATACTTGGCTTTGTGGACACTTTTCAGAGAACAAATTTGTTATCATAAAAATAAAGCCAGAAAATGAAGAGCTGTTTAATCACTCAATTGGATTTTTCTGCCAGCATTTTTCTTTTTCTCTGCAACCCACTGCTAAATTGTGCTTCCTAGCTGTTTTTTTATAAAATCACTTAATCAAATCTAACTCTGATTACATCAGAGAAGGCCAGGTACCCTACACCATAAGAGGGGGTTTGCAATTTTGACTTGTCTACTTAAATATCACCAAAATCTGATCACAAGGTCAATTATGTCCCTGGGTGGGATTGAACCACCAACTTTTTGATTAATAGCTGAACACACTAACCAATTGCGCCACAGAGACACTTTGCAAAAAGTACATACTGACAAAGACTAATAAGCATTCATCTAGAACGTTTCCTAAAAAAACTTTAAAAAGTCAATAATCTGGAGAGTTTTTGTAAGATGTTTCTTCCAGCAACCAACGAAGAAACACATTGGTACTTTCGCATGATGAGTGAGTGCTTCAGGATCTCTTGCACTTACATGTGCAGCAGAGTACTGCAATGGAAGCATGCTGGGCCCATAACCCAGAGGTAGGCAGATTGAAACTATCCTTTGCTATATGCATTTTTTTTTGTTCATTAAAGTAATCAAAAACTGGGATTGATATTTTAGCTTTTATTTTTACTTAAAGTACAATAACTTTTACCATTTTAATTTGTTTTAATAGTATATTGACAGTATTGTTTTCTTTCAAAAATCCAATTAATTTTCTTTACCCGATTATTAAAATGGTAATTGACAAAAACAAACTACATTGTCACCAGAAGAGCAATACAAAATGTACAAGTGATATATTAAAATCATCTTTCCAGCTTGAATTTCAATGATGCATTGGGGCAACGATTTTGTGAGAAACATCTTCACCCTTAAATAAAGATTTTCTTAATTCTTTACCTGTGTGCTAATTAGATATCACCTTGTTTTCACATTAAACAGACTTCCACATGAGAAAACAGCAAAGATGCAGTGGTGTTAATGTTTCCTGGTGTCAACCTGTATTATTTCTGTAGATATTGAAATGAGGATGCATCTTGCTGCCTTTTTAATGAAGCAAGTTTAATTTAGTAATAGGTGAAAAACCATCCCTACAAAGATGTTAATCAGATACTTGGCTTTGTGGACACTTTTCAGAGAACAAATTTGTTATCATAAAAATAAAGCCAGAAAATGAAGAGCTGTTTAATCACTCAATTGGATTTTTCTGCCAGCATTTTTCTTTTTCTCTGCAACCCACTGCTAAATTGTGCTTCCTAGCTGTTTTTTTTATAAAATCACTTAATCAAATCTAACTCTGATTACATCAGAGAAGGCCAGGTACCCTACACCATAAGAGAGGGTTTGCAATTTTGACTTGTCTACTTAAATATCACCAAAATCTGATCACAAGGTCAATTACGTCCCTGGGTGGGATTGAACCACCAACCTTTTGATTAATAGCTGAACACACTAACAGATTGCGCCACAGAGACACTTTGCAAAAAGTCCATACTGACAAAGACTAATAAGCATTCATCTAGAACGTTTCCTAGAAAAACTTTAAAAAGTCAATAATCTGGAGAGTTTTTGTAAGATGTTTCTTCCAGCAACCAATGAAGAAACACATTGGTACTTT
Source organism: Pseudophryne corroboree (assembly GCF_028390025.1). Taxonomy (NCBI): domain Eukaryota; kingdom Metazoa; phylum Chordata; class Amphibia; order Anura; family Myobatrachidae; genus Pseudophryne; species Pseudophryne corroboree. Next base: position 135,947 of record NW_026970459.1, read on the forward strand.
CGCATGATGAGTGAGTGCTTCAGGATCTCTTGCACTTAAATGTGCAGCAGAGTACTGCAATGGAAGCATGCTGGGCCCATAACCCAGAGGTAGGCAGATTGAAACTATCCTTTGCTATATGCATTTTTTTTTGTTCATTAAAGTAATCCAAAACTGGGATTGATATTTTAGCTTTTATTTTTACTTAAAGTACAATAACTTTTACCATTTTAATTTGTTTTAATAGTATATTGACAGTATTGTTTTCTTTCAAAAATCCACTTAATTTTCTTTACCCTATTATTAAAATGGTAATTGACAAAAACAAACTACATTGTCACCAGAAGAGCAATACAAAATGTACAAGTGATACATTAAAATCATCTTTCCAGCTTGAATTTCAATGATGCATTGGGGCAACGATTATGTGAGAAACATCTTCACCCTTAAATAAAGATTTTCTTAATTCCTTACCTGTGTGCTAATTAGATATCACCTTGTTTTCACATTAAACAGACTTCCACATGAGAAAGCAGCAAGGATGCAGTGGCGTTAATGTTTCCTGGTGTCAACCTGTATTATTTCAGTAGATATTGAAATGAGGATGCATCTTGCTGCCTTTCCAATGAAGCAAGTTTAATTTAGTAATAGATGAAAAACCATCCCTACAAATATGTTAATCAGATACTTGGCTTTGTGGACACTTTTCAGAGAACAAATTAGTTAGCATAAAAATAAAGCCAGAAAATGAAGAGCTGTTTAATCACTCAATTGGATTTTTCTGCCAGCATATTTCTTTTTCTCTGCAACCCACTGCTAAATTGTGCTTCCTAGCTGTTTTTATAAAATCACTGAATCAAATCTAACTACATCAGAGAAGGCCAGGTACCCTACACCATAACAGGGGGTTTGAAATTTTGACTTGTCTACTTAAAGATCACGAAAATCTGATAACAAGGTCAATTAAGTCCCTGGGTGGGATTGAACCACCAACCTTTTGGTTAATAGCCTTACACACTAACTGATTGCGCCACAGCGACACTTTGCAAAAGTGCATACTGACAAAGGCTAATAAGCATTCATCTAGAACGATTCCTAGAAACATTTTAAAAAGTCAATAATGTGGAGAGTTTTTGTAAGATGTTTCTTCCATCAACCAATGAAGAAACACATTGGTACTTTCCCATGATGAGTGAGTGCTTCAGGATCTTTTGCACTTACATGTGCAGCAGAGTACTGTAATGGAAGCATGCTGGGTCCATAACCCAGAGGTAGGCAGATTGAAACTATCCTCTGCTATATGCATTTTTTTTTTGTTAAATAACGTAATCCAAAACTGGGATTGATATTTTTGCTCTTTTATTTTTACTTAAAGTACAATAACTTTTACCATTTTAATTTGTTTTAATAGTATATTGACAGTATTGTTTTCTTTCAAAAATCCACTTAATTTTCTTTACCCGATTATTAAAATGGTAATTGACAAAAACAAACTACATTGTCACCAGAAGAGCAATACAAAATGTACAAGTGATATATTAAAATCATCTTTCCAGCTTGAATTTCAATGATGCATTGGGGCAACGATTTTGTGAGAAACATCTTCACCCTTAAATAAAGATTTTCTTAATTCCTTACCTGTGTGCTAATTAGATATCACCTTGTTTTCACATTAAACAGACTTCCACATGAGAAAACAGTAAAGATGCAGTGGCGTTAATGTTTCCTGGTGTCAACCTGTATTATTTCCGTAGATATTGAAATGAGGATGCATCTTGCTGCCTTTCCAATGAAGCAAGTTTAATTTAGTAATAGGTGAAAAACCATCCCTACAAAGATGTTAATCAGATATTTGGCTTTGTGGACACTTTTCAGAGAACAAATTTGTTATCATAAAAATAAAGCCAGAAAATGAAGAGCTGTTTAATCACTCAATTGGATTTTTCTGCCAGCATTATTCTTTTTCTCTGCAACCCACTGCTAAATTGTGCTTCCTAGCTGTTTTTTTATAAAATCACTTAATCAAATCTAACTCTGATTACATCAGAGAAGGCCAGGTACCCTACACCATAACAGGGGGTTTGCAATTTTGACTTGTCTACTTAAATATCACCATAATCTGATCACAAGGTCAATTATGTCCCTGGGAGGGATTGAACCACCAACCTTTTGATTAATAGCTGAACACACTAACCGATTGCGCCACAGAGACACTTTGCCAAAAGTACATACTGACAAAGACTAATAAGCATTCATCTAGAACGTTTCCTAGAAAAACTTTAAAAAATCAATAATCTGGAGAGTTTTTGTAAGATGTTTCTTCCAGCAACCAATGAAGAAACACATTGGTACTTTCGCATGATGAGTGAGTGCTTCAGGATCTCTTGCACTTACATGTGCAGCAGAGTACTGCAATGAAAGCATGCTGGGCCCATAACCCAGAGGTAGGCAGATTGAAACTATCCTCTGCTATATGCATTTTTTATTGTTAATTAAAGTAATCCAAAACTGGGATTGATATTTTTGCTCTTTTATTTTTACTTAAAGTACAATAACTTTTACCATTTTAATTTGTTTTAATAGTATATTGACAGTATTGTTTTCTTTCAAAAATCCACTTAATTTTCTTTACCCTATTATTAAAATGGTAATTGACAAAAACAAACTACATTGTCACCAGAAGAGCAATACAAAATGTACAAGTGATACATTAAAATCATCTTTCCAGCTTGAATTTCAATGATGCATTGGGGCAACGATTATGTGAGAAACATCTTCACCCTTAAATAAAGATTTTCTTAATTCCTTACCTGTGTGCTAATTAGATATCACCTTGTTTTCACATTAAACAGACTTCCACATGAGAAAGCAGCAAGGATGCAGTGGCGTTAATGTTTCCTGGTGTCAACCTGTATTATTTCAGTAGATATTGAAATGAGGATGCATCTTGCTGCCTTTCCAATGAAGCAAGTTTAATTTAGTAATAGATGAAAAACCATCCCTACAAATATGTTAATCAGATACTTGGCTTTGTGGACACTTTTCAGAGAACAAATTAGTTAGCATAAAAATAAAGCCAGAAAATGAAGAGCTGTTTAATCACTCAATTGGATTTTTCTGCCAGCATATTTCTTTTTCTCTGCAACCCACTGCTAAATTGTGCTTCCTAGCTGTTTTTATAAAATCACTGAATCAAATCTAACTACATCAGAGAAGGCCAGGTACCCTACACCATAACAGGGGGTTTGAAATTTTGACTTGTCTACTTAAAGATCACGAAAATCTGATAACAAGGTCAATTAAGTCCCTGGGTGGGATTGAACCACCAACCTTTTGGTTAATAGCCTTACACACTAACTGATTGCGCCACAGCGACACTTTGCAAAAGTGCATACTGACAAAGGCTAATAAGCATTCATCTAGAACGATTCCTAGAAACATTTTAAAAAGTCAATAATGTGGAGAGTTTTTGTAAGATGTTTCTTCCATCAACCAATGAAGAAACACATTGGTACTTTCCCATGATGAGTGAGTGCTTCAGGATCTTTTGCACTTACATGTGCAGCAGAGTACTGTAATGGAAGCATGCTGGGTCCATAACCCAGAGGTAGGCAGATTGAAACTATCCTCTGCTATATGCATTTTTTTTTTGTTAAATAACGTAATCCAAAACTGGGATTGATATTTTTGCTCTTTTATTTTTACTTAAAGTACAATAACTTTTACCATTTTAATTTGTTTTAATAGTATATTGACAGTATTGTTTTCTTTCAAAAATCCACTTAATTTTCTTTACCCGATTATTAAAATGGTAATTGACAAAAACAAACTACATTGTCACCAGAAGAGCAATACAAAATGTACAAGTGATATATTAAAATCATCTTTCCAGCTTGAATTTCAATGATGCATTGGGGCAACGATTTTGTGAGAAACATCTTCACCCTTAAATAAAGATTTTCTTAATTCCTTACCTGTGTGCTAATTAGATATCACCTTGTTTTCACATTAAACAGACTTCCACATGAGAAAACAGTAAAGATGCAGTGGCGTTAATGTTTCCTGGTGTCAACCTGTATTATTTCCGTAGATATTGAAATGAGGATGCATCTTGCTGCCTTTCCAATGAAGCAAGTTTAATTTAGTAATAGGTGAAAAACCATCCCTACAAAGATGTTAATCAGATATTTGGCTTTGTGGACACTTTTCAGAGAACAAATTTGTTATCATAAAAATAAAGCCAGAAAATGAAGAGCTGTTTAATCACTCAATTGGATTTTTCTGCCAGCATTATTCTTTTTCTCTGCAACCCACTGCTAAATTGTGCTTCCTAGCTGTTTTTTTATAAAATCACTTAATCAAATCTAACTCTGATTACATCAGAGAAGGCCAGGTACCCTACACCATAACAGGGGGTTTGCAATTTTGACTTGTCTACTTAAATATCACCATAATCTGATCACAAGGTCAATTATGTCCCTGGGAGGGATTGAACCACCAACCTTTTGATTAATAGCTGAACACACTAACCGATTGCGCCACAGAGACACTTTGCCAAAAGTACATACTGACAAAGACTAATAAGCATTCATCTAGAACGTTTCCTAGAAAAACTTTAAAAAATCAATAATCTGGAGAGTTTTTGTAAGATGTTTCTTCCAGCAACCAATGAAGAAACACATTGGTACTTTCGCATGATGAGTGAGTGCTTCAGGATCTCTTGCACTTACATGTGCAGCAGAGTACTGCAATGAAAGCATGCTGGGCCCATAACCCAGAGGTAGGCAGATTGAAACTATCCTCTGCTATATGCATTTTTTATTGTTAATTAAAGTAATCCAAAACTGGGATTGATATTTTTGCTCTTTTATTTTTACTTAAAGTACAATAACTTTTACCATTTTAATTTGTTTTAATAGTATATTGACAGTATTGTTTTCTTTCAAAAATCCACTTAATTTTCTTTACCCTATTATTATAATGGTAATTGACAAAAACAAACTACATTGTCACCAGAAGAGCAATACAAAATGTACAAGTGATATATTAAAATCATCTTTCCAGCTTGAATTTCAATGATGCATTGGGGCAACGATTTTGTGAGAAACACCTTCACCCTTAAATAAAGATTTTCTTAATTCCTTACCTGTGTGCTAATTAGATATCACCTTGTTTTCACATTAAACAGACTTCCACATGCGAAAGCAGCAAGGATGCAGTGGCGTTAATGTTTCCTGGTGTCAACCTGTATTATTTCAGTAGACATTGAAATGAGGATGCATCTTGCTGCCTTTCCAATGAAGCAAGTTTAATTTAGTAATAGGTGAAAAACCATCCCTACAAAGATGTTAATCAGAGACTTGGCTTTGTGGACACTTTTCAGAGAACAAATTTGTTAGCATAAAAATAAAGCCAGAAAATGAAGAGCTGTTTAATCACTCAATTGGATTTTTTTGCCAGCATATTTCTTTTTCTCTGCAACTCACTGCTAAATTGTGCTTCCTAGCTGTTTTTATAAAATCACTAAATCAAATCTAACTCTGATTACATCAGAGAAGGCCAGGTACCCTACACCATAACAGGGGGTTTGAAATTTTGACTTGTCTACTTAAAGATCACCAAAATCTGATAACAAGGTCAATTAAGTCCCTGGGTGGGATTGAACCACCAACCTTTTGGTTAATAGCCTCACACACTAACTGATTGCGCCACAGCGACACTTTGCAAAAGTACTTACTGACAAAGACTAATAAGCATTCATCTAGAACGATTCCTAGAAACATTTTAAAAAGTCAATAATGTGGAGAGTTTTTGTAAGATGTTTCTTCCATCAACCAATGAAGAAACACATTGGTACTTTCCCATGATGAGTGAGTGCTTCAGGATCTCTTGCACTTACATGTGCAGCAGAGTACTGTAATGGAAGCATGCTGGGTCCATAACCCAGAGGTAGGCAGATTGAAACTATCCTCTGCTATATGCATTTTTTTTGTTAATTAAAGTAATCCAAAACTGGGATTGATATTTTTGCTCTTTTATTTTTACTTAAAGTACAATAACTTTTACCATTTTAATTTGTTTTAATAGTATATTGACAGTATTGTTTTCTTTCAAAAATCCAATTAATTTTCTTTACCCGATTATTAAAATGGTAATTGACAAAAGCAAACTACATTGTCACCAGAAGAGCAATACAAAATGTACAAGTGATATATTAAAATCATCTTTCCAGCTTGAATTTCAATGATGCATTGGGGCAACGATTTTGTGAGAAAAATCTTCACCCTTAAATAAAGATTTTCTTAATTCCTTACCTGTGTGCTAATTAGATATCACCTTGTTTTCACATTAAACAGACTTCCACATGAGAAAGCAGCAAGGATGCAGTGGCGTTAATGTTTCCTGGTGTCAACCTGTATTATTTCAGTAGATATTGAAATGAGGATGCATCTTGCTGCCTTTCCAATGAAGCAAGTTTAATTTAGTAATAGGTGAAAAACCATCCCTACAAAGATGTTAATCAGATACTTGGCTTTGTGGACACTTTTCAGAGAACAAATTTGTTAGCATAAAAATAAAGCCAGAAAATGAAGAGCTGTTTAATCTCTCAATTGGATTTTTTTGCCAGCATATTTCTTTTTCTCTGCAACCCACTGCTAAATTGTGCTTCCTAGCTGTTTTTATAAAATCACCGAATCAAATCTAACTCTGATTACATCAGAGAAGGCCAGGTACCCTACACCATAACAGGGGTTTTCGAAATTTTGACTTGTCTACTTAAAGATCAACAAAATCTGATAACAAGGTCAATTACGTCCCTGGGTGGGGTTGAACCACCAACCTTTTGGTTAATAGCCATACACACTAACTGATTGCGCCACAGCGACACTTTGCAAAAGTATTTACTGACAAAGGCTAATAAGCATTCATCTAGAACGTTTCCTATAAAAACTTTAAATAGTCAATAATCTGGAGAGTTTTTGTAAGATGTTTCTTCCATCAACCAATGAAGAAACACATTGGTACTTTCCCATGATGAGTGAGTGCTTCAGGATCTCTTGCACTTACATGTGCAGCAGAGTACTGTAATGGAAGCATGCTGGGTCCATAACCCAGAGGTAGGCAGATTGAAACTATCCTCTGCTATATGCATTTTTTTTGTTAATTAAAGTAATCCAAAACTGGGATTGATATTTGTGCTCTTTTATTTTTACTTAAAGTACAATAACTTTTACCATTTTAATTTGTTTTAATAGTATATTGACAGTATTGTTTTCTTTCAAAAATCCAATTAATTTTCTTTACCCGATTATTAAAATGGTAATTGACAAAAACAAACTACATTGTCACCAGAAGAGCAATACAAAATGTACAAGTGATATATTAAAATCATCTTTCCAGCTTGAATTTCAATGATGCATTGGGGCAACGATTTTGTGAGAAACATCTTCACCCTTAAATAAAGATTTTCTTAATTCCTTACCTGTGTGCTAATTAGATATCACCTTGTTTTCACATTAAACAGACTTCCACATGAGAAAACAGCAAAGATGCAGTGGCGTTAATGTTTCCTGGTGTCAACCTGTATTATTTCCGTAGATATTGAAATGAGGATGCATCTTGCTGCCTTTCCAATGAAGCAAGTTTAATTTAGTAATAGGTGAAAAACCATCCCTACAAAGATGTTAATCAGACACTTGGCTTTGTGGACACTTTTCAGAGAACAAATTAGTTAGCATAAAAATAAAGCCAGAAAATGAAGAGCAGTTTAATCACTCAATTGGATTTTTCTGCCAGCATATTTCTTTTTCTCTGCAACCCACTGCTAAATTGTGCTTCCTAGCTGTTTTTTTATAAAATCACTTAATCAAATCTAACTCTGATTACATCAGAGAAGGCCAGGTACCCTACACCATAAGAGGGGGTTTGAAATTTTGACTAGTCTACTTAAAGATCACCAAAATCTGATAATAAGGTCAATTACATCCCTGGGTGGGATTGAACCACCTACCCTTTGATTAATAACCAAACACACTAACCGATTGCGCCACAGAGACACTTTGCAAACTTACATACTGACAAAGGCTAATAAGCATTCATCTAGAACGTTTCCTAGAAAAACTTTAAAAAGTCAATAATCTGGAGAGTTTTTGTAAGATGTTTCTTCCATCAACCAACGAAGAAACACATTGGTACTTTCCCATGATGAGTGAGTGCTTCAGGATCTCTTGCACTTACATGTGCAGCAGAGTACTGCATTGGAAACATGCTGGGCCCATAACCCAGAGGTAGGCAGATTGAAACTATCCTCTGCTATATGCATTTTTTATTGTTAATTAAAGTAATCCAAAACTGGGATTGATATTTTTGCTCTTTTATTTTTACTTTAAAGTACAATAACTTTTACCATTTTAATTTGTTTTAATAGTATATTGACAGTATTGTTTTCTTTCAAAAATCCACTTAATTTTCTTTACCCTATTTTTATAATGGTAATTGACAAAAACAAACTACATTGTCACCAGAAGAGCAATACAAAATGTACAAGTGATATATTAAAATCATCTTTCCAGCTTGAATTTCAATGATGCATTGGGGCAACGATTTTGTGAGAAACATCTTCACCCTTAAATAAAGATTTTCTTAATTCCTTACCTGTGTGCTAATTAGATATCACCTTGTTTTCACATTAAACAGACTTCCACATGCGAAAGCAGCAAGGATGCAGTGGCGTTAATGTTTCCTGGTGTCAACCTGTATTATTTCAGTAGACATTGAAATGAGGATGCATCTTGCTGCCTTTCCAATGAAGCAAGTTTAATTTAGTAATAGGTGAAAAACCATCCCTACAAAGGTGTTAATCAGAGACTTGGCTTTGTGGACACTTTTCAGAGAACAAATTTGTTAGCATAAAAATAAAGCCAGAAAATGAAGAGCTGTTTAATCACTCAATTGGATTTTTTTGCCAGCATATTTCTTTTTCTCTGCAACTCACTGCTAAATTGTGCTTCCTAGCTGTTTTTATAAAATCACTGAATCAAATCTAACTCTGATTACATCAGAGAAGGCCAGGTACCCTACACCATAACAGAGAAAAACAAATATGCTGGCAAAAAAATCCAATTGAGTGATTAAACAGCTCTTGGATGGTTTTTCACCTATTACTAAATTAAACTTGCTTCATTGGAAAGGCAGCAAGATGCATCCTCATTTCAATATCTACTGAAATAATACAGGTTGACACCAGGAAACATTAAAGCCACTGCATCCTTGCTGCTTTCTCATGTGGAAGTCTGTTTAATGTGAAAACAAGGTGATATCTAATTAGCACACAGGTAGGGAATTAAGAAAATCTTTATTTAAGGGTGAAGATGTTTCTCACAAAATCGTTACCTCAATGCATCATTGAAATTCAAGCTGAAAAGATGATTTTAATATATCACTTGTACATTTTGTATTGCTCTTCTGGTGACAATGTAGTTTGTTTTTGTCAATTACCATTTTAATAATAGGGTAAAGAAAATTAAGTGGATTTTTGAAAGAAAACAATACTGTCAATATACTATTAAAACAAATTAAAACGGTAAAAGTTATTGTACTTTAAGTAAAAATAAAAGAGCCAAAATATCAATCCCAGTTTTGGATTACTTTAATTAACAAAAAAAATGCATATAGCAGAGGACAGTTACAATCTGCCTACCTCTTGGTTATAGGCCCAGCATGCTTCCATTGTAGTCCTTTGCTGCACATGTAAGTGCAAGAGATCCTGAAGCACTCACTCATCATGGGAAAGTACCAATGTGTTTCTTCATTGGTTGATGGAAGGAACATCTTACAAAAACTCTCCAGATTATTGACTTTTTAAAGTTTTTCTAGGAAACGTTCTAGATGAATGCTTATTAACCTTTGTCAGTATGTACTTTCGCAAAGTGTCTCTGAGGCGCAAACAGTTAGCGTGTTCAGTTGTTAACCAAAAGGTTGGTGGTTCAATCCCACCTAGGTACGTAATTGACCTCGTTATCAGATTTTGGTGATCTTTAAGTAGACAAGTAAAAATTTCAAACCACCTCTTATGGTGTAGGGTACCTGGCCTTCTCTGATGTAATCAGAGTTAGATTTGATTAAGTGATTTTATAAAAAAAACAGCCACGAAGCACAATTTAGCAGTGGGTTGCAGAGAAAAAGAAATATGCTGGCAGAAAAATCCAATTGAGTGATTAAACAGCTCTTCATTTTCTGGCTTTATTTTTATGCTAACAAATTTGTGCTCTGAAAAGTGTCCACAAAGCCAAGTATCTGATTAACACCTTTGTAGGGATGGTTTTTCACCTATTATTAAATTAAACTTGCTTCATTGGAAAGGCAGCAAGTGATGTCATCCAAGCAGTGGGTCAAAGTTGGCTTCAAACCTCGTCTGCTTATGAAAAGAGAAAAGGGGTATGCAGGGCATGGCGGCCTTTTGCGGTGCTTGGATGACCCCTAGTTCGCATTAAATAATGCAGTCGAGTTTCCCACATTTGGGGAAATCACAGGGGTCAGCATACCCAGAATGCAATGAATGAACCGCACCCTGGGAGAACAGTCTTCATGACCATGGTATCTCCTATGCAAAATAAGTATGATTTGGGATAGGGCTGGGGAGGGCCGCTGCTCAGGCACATCTCTGTCAAGTAAAGGAGATTCAACTGAGGCAGCACAAGGGAACTCTCATCTGGGGACAACAACTGCAGAGAGAACACATATTTTCAGATGAACATGGGAGGGCAGAAGGCTGCCTAATACTGAAGCACCCCCAAACAACAAACCAAATGCAACAACTAGTGCAAGCATTCCTGGGGGAAGGCCTGCAGCAGATGGATTTGCATATGGCGATGTCATCCAAGCAGTGGGTCAAAGTTGGCTTCAACCCTCGTCTGCATATGAAAAGAGAAAAGTGGCGTGCAGGGCATGGCGGCCTTTTGCGGCACTTGAGTGACCCCTAGTTCGCATTAAACACCTCCACCCTCCGTCGGTGTGGGGCTCATGTTGGATATGCCCCAGCCCCTGAAGCATTCAAGCTGATTTCTTGCAGCAGCTGGGCACTGTAACAGCTCCAGAGCTGCTCTGTAAGGCAAGTAAAAGGGTGTGGGCCCTGCAGCACTACCTGTAGTTCGCATTGTGCGAGACCCCTAGTTCGCATTAAACACCTCCACCCTCCTTCGGTGTGGGGCTCATGTTGGCCATGCCCCAGCCCCTGAAGCATTCACGCTGATTTCTTGCAGCAGCTGGGCACTGTAACAGCTCAAGAGCTGCTCTGTAAGGCAAGTAAAAGGGTGTGGGCCCTGCAGCACTACCTGTAGTTTGCATTGTGCATTGGAAGGCACAAAGTAAGCAGACGGGAGGAGAAGTCAGGATAGTGCACAAGGGTATAGACGGGAGGGGCTCAAGAAAAAAGAAGTGGAAACAGACAGCAAACTAGGCTTCCAATGCACAATGCAAACTACAGGTAGTGCTGCAGGGCCCACACCCTTTTACTTGCCTTACAGAGCAGCTCTGGAGCTGTTTAATCACTCAATTGGATTTTTCTGCCAGCATAATTTTTCTCTTACGTCCTAGAGGATGCTGGGGACTCCGTAAGGACCATGGGGGATAGACGGGCTCCGCAGGAGACATGGGCACTTAAAGAAAGACTTTAGATCTGGGTGTGCACTGGCTCCTCCCTCTATGCCCCTCCTCCAGACCTCAGTTTACTACTGTGCCCAGAGGAGACTGGGTGCTTTTCAGGGAGCTCTCCTGAGTTTCCTGACAGAAAGTATATTTGTTAGATTTTTTTATTTTCAGGGAGCCTGCTGGCAACAGACTCCCTGCATCGAGGGGCGGAGGGGAGAGATGCACACCTACTTCTGTGAGTTGATAGGCTCTGCTTCTTAGGCTACTGTACAGCATTAGCTCCAGAGGGATCGGTACGCAGGTCTCACCCTCGCCGTCCGTCCCAGAGCCGCGCCGCCGTCCCCCTCGCAGAACCGGAAGATAGAAGCCGGGTGAGTATGAGAAGAAAAGAAGACTTCAGAGCCGGCGGAAGACTTCATGATCTTCACTGAGGTAACGCACAGCAGTAAAGCTGTGCTCCATTGCTCCCATACACCTCACACACGGCAGTCAGTGTAAGGGTGAAGGGCTCAGGGGAGACGCCCTGGGCAGCAATATAGACCTCTCTTTGGCAAAATAAATATATATGCAGCTAGGCACTGTATATATATATATAAGAGCCCCCGCCATTTTTTTACTATATTTGAGCGGGACAGAAGCCCGTCGCTGAAGGGGTGGGGCTTCTCCCTCAGCACTCACCAGCACCATTTTCTCCACAGCACCGCTGAGGGGAAGCTCCACGGACTCTCCCCTGCTTATACCACGGTAGAAAGAGGGTCTTAAAGAAGAGGGGGGCACATAATTAGGCGCATATATATATGGAAATACAGCGCTACTGGGTAAACATAAAATTATTGTGTTTTTTTCCTGGGTCATATAGCGCTGGGGTGTGTGCTGGCATACTCTCTCTCTCTGTCTCTCCAAAGGGCCTTGTTGGGGAACTGTCCTCAGATAAGAGGATTCCCTGAGTGTATGGTGTGTCGGTACACGTGTGTCGACATGTCTGAGGTAGAAGGCTCTCCTAGAGAGGAGCAGGAGCAAATTAATGTGGTGTCTCCATCGACAACGCCGACACCTGACTGAATGGATATGTGAAATGTTTTATGTGCTAATGTAAACTTATTACACAAGAGATTAGACAAAGCTGAAGCTAGGGAACAGTCAGGGAGTCAACCCATGCCTGTCCCTATGTCGCAGGGACCTTCGGGGTCTCAAAAGCGCCCACTATCCCAAATAGTTGACACAGATACCGACACGGATTCTGACTCCAGTGTCGACTACGATGATGCAAAGTTACAGCCAAAATTGGCTAAATGTATTCGATATATGATTATTGCAATAAAAGATGTTTTGCACATCACAGAGTCCCCTGTCCCTGACACGAGGGTACACATGTATAAGGGAAAGAAACCTGAGATAACCTTTCCCCCCTCACATGAGTTGAACGAATTATGTGAAAAAGCTTGGGAATCTCCAGACAAAAAGCTGCAGATTCCCAAAAGGATTCTTATGGCGTATCCTTTCCCGCCAATGGACAGGATACGGTGGGAATCCTCCCCTAGGGTGGATAAAGCATTGACACGCTTATCCAAAAAGGTAGCGCTGCCATCCCAGGATACGGCTACCATCAGGGACCATGCTGACCGCAAGCAGGAGGTTACCCTAAAGTCCATTTACACACATTCTGGTACCTTACTCAGACCGGCAATTGCGTCGGCCGGGGTTGTAGCGCGGTGGCAGCATGGACAGATACCTTTTCAGCAGAGATTGAGACCCTAGATAAGGATGCTATGTTATTGACCATAGGGCATATAAAAGATGCTGTCCTATATATGAGAGATGCTCAAAGTGACATTAGTCTACTGGGTTCTAGAATAAACGCTATGTCGATTTCTGCTAGACGAGTCCTATGGACCCGGCAATGGACAGGTGATGCCGACTCAAAAAGGCATATGGAGGTTTTACCTTACAGGGGTGAGGAATTGTTTGGGGAAGGTCTCTCGGACCTAGTCTCCACAGCTACAGCTGGTAAATCAAATTTTTTGCCTTATATTCCCTCACAGCCTAAGAAAGCACCATATTATCAAATGCAGTCCTTTCGATCACAGAGAAACAAGAAAGTACGAGGTGCGTCCTTTCTTGCCAGAGGTAAGGGCAGAGGGAAGAAGCTGCACAACACAGCTAGTTCCCAGGAACAGAAGTCCTCCCCGGCCTCTACAAAATCCACCGCATGACGCTGGGGCTCCGCTAAAGGAGTCCGCCCAGTTGGGGGCACGTCTTCGAGTTTTCAGCCACATCTGGGTTCATTCGCAGGTGGATCCCTAGGCAATAGAAATTGTTTCTCAGGGTTACAAGCTGAAATTCGAAGAGGTGCCTCCTCGCCGGTTTTTCAAATCGGCCCTACCATCTTCTCCCCAGGAAAGGGAGATAGTGTTAAATGCAATTCACAAATTGTATCTTCAACAGGTGGTGGTCAAGGTTCCCCTGCTTCAACAAGGAAAGGGAAATTATTCGACCCTGTTTGTAGTCCCAAAACCGGACGGTTTGGTCAGACCCATATTAAATTTAAAATCCCTGAACCTATACTTGAAAAGGTTCAAGTTCAAGATGGAATCGCTAAGAGCGGTCATCGCCAGCCTAGAAGGGGGGGATTTTATGATATCTCTGGACATAAAGGATGCATACCTTCATGTACTCATTTATCCACCTCATCAGGCGTACCTAAGATTTGCGGTACAGTATTGTCATTACCAATTTCAGACGTTGCCGTTTGGTCTCTCCAGAATTTTCTCCGAGAATTTTCACCAAGGTAATGACGGAAATTATGGTGCTCCTGCGAAAGCAAGGTGTCACAATTATCCCGTACTTGAACGATCTCCTCATAAAAGCGAGATCAAGAGAGCAGTTGCTGAACAGCGTATAACTTTCACTGAAGGTGTTACAGCAACACGGCTGGATTCTCAATATCCCGAAGTCGCAGTTGGTTCCTACGACTCGTCTGACTTTGCTTGGGCATTATTCTGGATACGGACCAGAAAAGGGGTTATCTTCCGATAGAAAAGGCCCAGGAACTCATGACTCTGGTCAGGAACCTATTGAAACCAAAACAGGTGTCAGTGCATCACTGCACTCGAGTCCTGGGAATGATGGTGGCATCATACGAGGCCATTCCCTTTGGCAGGTTCCATGCGAGGATCTTGCAATGGGACCTACTGGACAAGTGGTCCGGGTCACATCTACAGATTCATCAGTTGATCACCCTGTCCCCCAGGGCCAGGGTATCTCTCCTGTGGTGGCTGCAGAGTGCTCACCTTCTAGAGGGCCGCAGGTTCGGCATTCAGGACTGGATCCTGGTGACCACGAACGCGAGCCTCCGAGGTTGGGGAGCAGCCACACAGGGAAGAAATTTCCAAGGTCTTTGGTCAAGTCAGGAGACTTGTCTTCACATCAACATCCTGGAGCTAAGGGCCATATACAACGCCCTATGTCAAGCGGAGACCTTACTTCGCGACCAACCAGTTCTGATCCAGTCAGACAACGTCACCGCAGTAGTTCATGTAAACCGCCAAGGCGGCACAATGAGCAGAGTGGCGATGGCGGAAGCCACCAGAATTCTTCGCTGGGCGGAGAATCATGTAAGCTGTCAAAGTCAGAAAAATATCACGATGCACACTGCCATATTTGCACCTCATATGTGTCCCTGCTGCGCATGCGTGCGCTCTCCCGTGCGTGCGCATACTCGCTGTTGCGGGCACCCGCAGGCGCACGGTATGCGCATTTACGGTAGAGATTGTGTGCGTCTAGCGGGCAACTCTTTCGTTACATATTTTCACCATATAATGCATTTTGTAGATTATGGTCCCTTTGATAGATTCTGAAAGTTTAGTTAATGTAGTATGTTCCTGGACAGAGAGATCCCTCATTGTTTGATACGAAGGGTCAGACAGGAGTAATACAGTGGTGTTTAGTATCCATCGGAAGAGTATTTAATTAGCAATATTCCGGTGTTGGTTTGAAGCGGATCAATCGCTCGTGCGAATAGTTATGGACATAAGAAGTTTATGAACATTTACTGTATTTGCACTTACTTATCCATGCGGCGGGAAACCCAGTTTCCCTCCCACCTGAGCTGTTGGAAATAGTCACAGCCCACCTGTATGAATCAACCTATGACCTTTTGTTATAATGCAAAGACGAATTCCTGTGTCCAATGAACAATGAGATTGTAGGGACCATTGAATTGTATTGTGTGTGGGGCATAAATAGACAGGCCGATCACATCCAGCACTCACTCTTCATCGGTTATCATTGCTGAAAATCGGGAGCTGGATGTCCAGAGGCGCATGCAATCGTTTCCTTTGTGCGTAAGTTTTCTCCGTAATCATATTGTCTTTTCTTGTTATTATGGGCCATATCTTTCTCTCTCGCTCTTCTCTTTCTCTCATTTTCTCTTAAACGTACTTGTATTGTATTTACTGTGTAGTTACCTGGTTAGTTAGTCTATGTTATATTGTAGTGTATGACTTGTATTGTGTTAATTCTTTTGCAAGTATAACATTCATAATATATATATTAGGCGTTGGACCCTAAGCACGGTATTTGTGTATTTCTTATAGTGTTAAGTATTCTCAGAGCGTCGGTGACGCTCGAACAGCTTTTGAGTTAATAAGGTTATACAGTGTTGCATTTACACCCTATCTCTACACTAAGGTTTTACAGCAAATTACATTGTTTGTGGTTTAGACATAAAGGTTTAACATTGTGAGCGTCGGCGCCGCTCGTGATCTCCTCGTGGTCTCGAGCGTCCGCTACGCTGATAGCGTAGCATTACGGTAGTCGCTCACCTATAAGTGTGCCCGATACCAACAGCGTATTCTCGTGAGCGTCTGTATCGCTCGAGCAGCCCGCTCCCGATACAGCGTCCGTTACGCTATAGCGAACCATTACGTTAGTCAGCAGCCAATAGCGTGCCTGCCTGTGATCTCTTGGCCGTGAGCGAACGTGACGCTTGAGCGTCTCGACCACGGCTAAGCGATTGTTACGCAACGAGCGTACCCTTACGGTACTCCATACGCAAATAGCGTACAGTGTTCTTAGACCTCACAAAGGGTTTTAAATAAGATAAATATTTAGCTTTATCAATTGGCGGCTCGTCCTGTCCTTCACATATCTCTGCTAGGTAATTTCAGCAGACATTATCCATCAGCAAAGGGTGGGAGATCATATTCTTCGCAGTGCTGACGGGTTAAGCGTCTGTTTCGCTTAGTAAAGGGTGCTGAAGGAATCCGGGAACCGGAGGTAAGAACAACACACTAGTGTCTTTTAAAACTGTTTATTTCTATCTTGCGTACGCACACACGCATATCTGCATTTCTTTTTCATTCGTGTATTTTCATATATCACTCTCCTGTTTGCCATTTTATAATTGATAAAACGTGCTAAGAGAGATTTGTCGCTATTTCATAGTTAAAGTGTAAAAGTAATGCGTTAAGGGATAAAGTGTAAAGCACACACGCAGCTCTACCTAAAGGTAAAAGGAGAGATTGGTGTGTTGCACGGTAGACGATCGAGGATCATCTACATTGATAAAACGTGTTAGTTGTGTTACGGTGGACATTGGTTTTGTATACACGTGTCTCTAACAAAAGGCTGAGACTCGCGTACGCAAAGGCCGACGCACGTAGCGTAAATTACGCAACGGAGCGTCTGGGTACGCCCACGTAACTCAAATCACACGATAGTGTTGATTTTTAAATAGCACAATAAGCGATAAATAGCGCAATAAGCGATAAATAGCGCAACAGGCGATAAATAGCGCAACAAGCGATAAATAGCGCAACAGGCGATAAATAGCGCAAATCTATTTTAAATCCGAAATTTAAATTAACAGATCCTTCTCCAAATTTACAACACATCTGGTCTAAAGAAAAATTTCTGCGCAGAAATAGAAATAGAAACAAAAGTGTGTATGTGGTGAGTGAGTGTTTGTTTTTACAATTTTGGGGATTGAACCACAGAAATCATCGAGTTCTCGTGAAGTACATACGTGTAAGTGACATACGTGGTGGCTAGGGAGGCATCTCTGGTTAAACATAAAATTTGAGCATTAGAGTGTAGCAGACCAGGAGGTCATACTGTAACAGACCAGGAGGTCGCATAACAGACCAGGAGGTCCAAGTACAGCAGACAAGGAAGTCCGCTATAGAGACAAGGCACAACACCAAGAAGGGTTGGTGCGACACCCATATAGGCCATAAAAAGCTCAGGCTGAAGGAATTCGCAGCTGCTGAATGTCGATTCCACTTGTCGCTCCGTACATAAGATTAGTTGCTTATGTGCTGAACGATTGTACCGCACGTAATTGTGTGCATTAAGTTAGTCTGACCAGTACCATTTGTGTACAAACCCGGTCATAAAACTATTTGTACATTCTGACGTGATTTGTGTAATTTTTTATTTTCTGAAGGGAAGTTCGCTGGTCACTCAGGAATTGTCCAACAACCAATAGTTACTGGAAAGAGTAAGTGTTCTTCGGATATCTCTCGCATGTTCCAGTAAATAGAGGTTCATAGGGGCCCTGGGTCGAGTACGCCAGCGCTATATCAGTGTGTGGGCGTATTGGTCGGCGTGGGCGAGTGAGTGAGGTGCTCGGTAAACTTCACCGTCAACCTATCTTTTAATATTTTGGTTTTTTGTAAGGGTTCGCTGAAGACCCTGAGATAAAGGTCAGAGGTAGAGCAAGCAACACCTGCAAATTATGGGGGCCAGTTGTTCAGGAAGGGGGCGATCAACCTCGGTTCGGGTTGATTCAGTAAACCGACCAGTCGGGTCGGCAAGGTATGTAATGTGTGAAAAATATGGTTTACATACAGAAATTTTATGTGATGAATGGGAGAGAATGACAGTACATGACGGGGAGAAATTCCCAAGAGTAGGTAGCTTCAGCCTAGAAGTGTTAATGAATTTAAGGAGGAGGATATGTCTCATTAAATCAACAAAGAGACGAATCCAACATTATGATTATTTGCAGCTATGGCAACAGGAGGGTGAAATACAGAGAGGATTGGCTCTGGCGGCGGGATCTGGCCCTATCAGGAAACTGATAGCCACGGCCCCGCCGCCACCATACATATCAGGAGAGAAATTGGTTGCGGAGAATGACGCATCAGGGGGTAACAAACAGGCACTTAGCAACTGTATAAATGTTAAGGATAATGTTAATAAGTTAACCAATGCAAGTATTAACCCGTGCAAGTTGTACCCTGTTTTGAACTTTCCCCAGGAGTGTGATCAAGAGGACGAATCGGCAACAATATCGGCGCTCTCTCTAGCAGCCACTATATCAGAAACAACAGTAGGCACGGCCCAACCCATAAGATTAGTAACAAAGCCCCCTAGCGGAGGGACAGGTGAGGTCGTATCAACGGGTAAGTACGGCACCTTACACTATGCTGAAACCATTTCACCACAGGCTGTAGAATCTACACAGAATGATGTTAGTAGACTTAATCCTGTTAGGGTAATAGCTGTTCCAAATGGGAAAACTGACACATCAGGAGTCACTCCTATCAGGAACATTGCCATGTATAGCCCATTTTCCAGAATGGAATTAAGGACCATAGTGTCTGAATTCCATGACCCCAGAAAAGACTTAGTTGCTAGCCAAAAATACATCAGAGACCTAGGAAACACTTTAGAGCCCAATAACAAAGACTGGCAGATATTGCTGAGGGCATGTTTACCCTCCAATGTCGACTCAGCTCAATTTTTAGCTGACTGTGGATTGGATCTGGATGTACCTCTTACAGATGTGTACAACAAAGATAACGTAAAAAGAATAAATTTACAGTTAAAGGAGTATTTCCCAGCTGTAGCCAAATGGAATAGAATTTTTTCCATTAAACAAAAAGAGACAGAAACAGCTGCTGATTATTTTCACCGGGCATTATTAGAAATGGCAAAGTACACTGGCATAGAGGACATTAGGACCAATGCAAACCATCAAGAAGTAGCAGTATCTGTGCTAATGGATGGTTTAAAAGAAGCATTAAAGACAAGGGTACAGACCACGCAACCATGTTGGCGAGGTCTGTCAGTGGCTACTTTGAGAGAGGCTGCTATTGATCACGACCGGAATATCACCAGACACAGGGAGTCGCAAGGTGATAAGTTAATGTCAGTAAGTATACAGGCCCTGACCACAAAACAGCCTGTGTTTATATCACCAAACCCTGTGGGTAAGTCAAATGTGGTAACATGTTATTTTTGTCATAAACAGGGACACATAGCACGAGACTGTAGAGCGAAAAATTCGCAAAGATCTTACCAACCCCCTAGACAACGACACGACACACGACATTGGGAGCAAGGTCCGCAGAGACGGAGTTATGAGCCACATGCAGGAGAAACAAAAAGATACCCCCCGAACAGAGACTGGCAAACTCCTGGCAGTTCCCATTTAACCCCTTCACAAGTAGTTGCTGCCAGCGGGATTCAGGGAGGTCACCATACCCAATAGGGGTGTGGCCATACCTGTAATCTGCAGCCAGTAAAATTGATTGCAAGCCTTGGGAGTGAACCTGAAATTGCAATCAATGTAGCTGGTAAATCATTAAACTTTCTTGTAGACACAGGGGCGGCCAAATCAGTGATAAATTCGACAGTGGGCATGAGAACCACTGGTAAGACAATTCCAGCCATAGGGGTAACGGGAGTAGTCCAGCACTACCCTGTTAGCAAACCAGCCGAGATTACAGTAGGGCCTTTACATACCAAGCATTCCTTTTTGCTGGCTGCATCGGCACCGACTAATCTCCTGGGAAGAGACTTATTGTGTAAAATGGGGTGCGTCATTTATTGTACTCCTGAAGGTGTATTCTTGGACATACCTGAGAATCACGCTCAGGAAGTGCGAGACATGTTAGACTCCCCATCAAAATTAATGTCACATACCATTATGACAAATAGGACTCCATCCCAAGTAGAAGAAATGACATCCCAGATACCAGAGTCACTTTGGACTAAAGATGGACAGGACACTGGATTAATGGCAAACGTAGCTCCAGTAGTTGTACAAGTAAAAGATGGTAGGATAGCTCCAAAAATCCCACAGTACCCTCTGAAGCCAGAGGTGGAGTTAGGAGTGTATCCCGTAATAGAGCGCTTGCTACAACAGGGTATTCTGGTAAGAACGTCCAGCACTGCCAATAGTCCCATCTTCCCTGTGAAAAAGAGTGGGGGGAGGGGTTACCGGCTAGTGCAGGATCTAAGGGGGATCAACAAAATAGTTGAGAGTCAGTTCCCCGTAGTGCCAAATCCAGCTGTCATCCTTATGCAAATCCCTCCCACTGCGAAATTTTTCACTGTTATTGACCTCTGCTCCGCTTTCTTTTCGGTACCTCTGCACCCTGACAGCCAATATTTGTTTGCATTCACATACAGAGGAGTCCAATACACATGGACTCGATTACCACAAGGTTTCATAGACAGTCCAAGTATATTTTCCCAGGCTTTGCATGATTGTTTACAGTCTTTCCAACCAGAGAGTGGATCAGTATTAATACAGTACGTGGATGATCTACTACTGTGTTCTGATTCATTGGAAGCATCCCTGAAGGATACGAAACAGCTCCTGTTTCATCTTTCAGACACAGGACACAAGGTTTCCAAAGACAAGTTGCAATTATGCCAAACTAAGGTAAAATATTTGGGACACTGTCTAACACAAGGACTGAGACACCTGACCACTGATAGAATTCCAGCAATTAGAGACATGACTCTGCCAAAAACCCAGCAACAGATCAGAACATTTTTAGGAATGTGTGGGTATTGCCGTAACTGGATCCCAGGGTTTTCCATTCTAGCGTTACCTCTGCAGGAGATGGTCTCCTCAAACAAACCTGATCGGATTTCGCATACAGACGAGTCCGAGATGGCATTTGAGAGACTTAAACAGTGCCTAACGCAGGCACCAGCATTAGGTATGCCAGACTATGGGAAACCCTTTGAGCTGTACGGAACAGAAAGTGCTGGTTGCGCGGCAGGCGTCTTAACCCAAAAGCACGGTGATGCCAGCAGGCCAGTAGCATACTACAGCGCTCAGCTAGACACGGTAGCGCGATCCCTCCCCACATGCTTGCGAAGCGTCGCTGCGATAGCATTGCTAGTAACGAAAAGCGAAGATGTAGTGCTAGGTCACAACCTCACAATTCATACACCACATGCAGTGTCAGCCTTGCTAAATTCTGCCCAAACCAGGCACGTCTCATCAGCGCGGTTTACAAGATGGGAATTGGCACTAATGGCCCCCGTAAACATCACCATAAGGAGATGCAGTGCATTAAATCCTGCAACATATCTCCCAGGTGTGCCTGGACAGGCACAAAGGGTGGAGGATGAGAGTGGTGGGGAAGGAGAATTTAACACACAGAAGGACACACATGATTGTATGGAATATTTGACCCAAAATTTTACCGCAAGGCCTGACATCAGTGACAACCCGCTGGAAAATGTAGATCTAACTTTCTACACGGACGGTAGTTGTCACAGACAGTCAGACTCGGGAGACTTGTGTACTGGATACGCAGTCGTAGATGACCAAGGCATCATAGAAGCGGAACCGCTAGGCCCACCTCACTCAGCCCAGGTTGCTGAACTGGTCGCCCTAACCAGAGCATGTGAATTGGCTAAGGGCAAATCAGCCAATATCTACACCGACTCTAGATACGCATTCGGGGTAGTCCATGATTTCGGAGCCCTATGGCGCCTCAGAAATTTCATGACGGCAGCTGGTACACCGGTAGCGCATGCAGCTCACATCAAAAGGCTTCTAACAGCGATACAGGAACCCGACAGAGTGGCTGTTATCAAGTGTAAAGCACACACATATAGCCAGGACCCAGTATCACTTGGTAACAGCCGAGCAGACGAAGCAGCTAAGTTAGCAGCTGGTACCCCCAGACAGACAGACACCACACAACTGATGGTATTTAATACCATCAACACACAGAAGTTGTGTGAAATGCAAAATTTGTGTTCCACACAGGAAAAGGCAGTCTGGAAGGCGAAGGGATATGGCCAGGAGTCCTCAGGACTCTGGACGGATGGACAAGGTAAACCGGTGGCCGCCAGAGCATATCTTCCATGTTTAGCTGAGGCAGCTCACGGGCTGACTCATCTGGGCAAGGAAGGAAAGTGCAAGTTGGTAAGAGCATATTGGTGCGCCCCAGGATTTTCATCTCATGCAAGTAAGAGAGCAATGTCATGCCTTACCTGTTTGAGAAAGAATATCGGAAAGGCAATACCAACAGAACCATCTCATATCCCACCTGCAGGCGGTCCTTTCCAGGCAATACAGATTGACTTCATTCAATTACCCCCTTGTCGAAATTTGAAATATGTACTTGTTTGTATAGATGTGTTCTCAAATTGGGTTGAAGCATTCCCGGCGGCCACAAATACCGCTATGTTTACTGCTAAGAAAATTGTGCAGGAATTTGTATGTAGATATGGTATCCCTAGAATTATCGAAAGTGATAGGGGTACCCATTTTACAGGTGATGTCTTTCAAGGAATGTGTAAGTTGATGGGAATTGATAGCAAGCTGCACACTCCATACCGTCCACAGGCGAGTGCGAAGGTGGAAAGAGTGAATAGCACTATTAAAAATAATTTGAGCAAAGTTATGGCAGAAACAGGATTGACATGGCCAGAAGCTTTACCCATTGTACTGTACAGCATCAGAACCACTCCCAGGTCCCCTCTTAATCTGTCCCCTTTTGAAATCTTGTTTGGTCGACAACCGCATGTTATGATTAACCCTCAGGATGATTTGAAGTGTAACAATGAAGTGACTGTAAAGTACCTGGTTAATATGAGTAAACAGCTAAGGAATCAAAATAATAATTTGAAGTTGGTGATTCCTGATTTACCAGATAGTAATTGTCATGACATTGAACCTGGGGAGTATGTAATGATACGAAATTTTCTACGCTCAGGTTGCCTTATTGACAGATGGGAAGGACCATACCAAGTCTTATTGACTAGCACTACAGCATTGAAAGTTGCCGAGAGAGAGACTTGGGTTCATTCGTCCCATTGTAAGAAGGTTGCTGATCCAGAGAGGTCCCGTGATAAGGAACAGACGGTAGAGGACGTTGTATCACTGGAGTGTCTGTTCCAGGAGGACTGAGGCGGCACCTGAGCATTGAAAATCACAAGATCAAAAGCAGTTGTCGATTCCCTGTTCCCTTTTATTGTTTTTCTCCAACTTCCCATCCCCTCTCCCTCAAATTATTTTCCCCCCCTTCTCATTCTTCTTCGTTTCCTCCTATAAGATGGACTTGCCCCAAGAGACTGTGATCCGGATTTTCCTGTTGACCATGATGTTGACCAGAGCAGTCTGTTCCGGCGAGAGTACCATGGAGGTCGAGAGAGATTCTGGAATGGGTTCTGATGACAGAGATGGAGGCGTAGTTTTCCGAGAACAACATAATCAACAAGCAAAGGCGAGTATCAGAAAACGATCCGATAGCATTGACAATAGAAGGAATTGTGAAGGATTGTTAGCTGAAGAAAACTGTATCTGTAGGCTCTGTGACAACGTAGTCGAGGATGGGTGCATTAAGAAATGCCAATCCAGTTTTAATATCCACATGGACCGGCATCCCTTGAGTGACTATCACTCCTTAGTGGGTAGCGTGTTAAATCAAACAGATTGTTGGGTATGCTCTCAAGTACCTCAAGGTCATAGCAAATCAGGACTAGTACCATTTCCTTTAACGATAGGGGAGGTACTTGAGCTAAGTGGTGGGAGACCGGTGGACAGGAGGTTTAATATCTCCAGTCCTCCTAGTTTGAAGCTCCACCAATATCATGTGGATAGATCCCTCATATGTTTTAACATTTCCAATCCCCGAAAGCCGGGAAATTGGGAAGTGTCATGGAGTAACCAAACCATGACCTTTTCATATAGAGCAGATAGAATGCCGACAGATACAGAGCTTATACGCCACATAGCCAGTAGAGGAAAATCTTTCCGGTATAGGTATACCCTAGGAAGTAGGATTACGAGAGTTGGAGAGGTATCACCAGGATACTGTGCACATATCGTACAAGCTGATACGTGTACTAGACAGATGGGAGAATTAGGGTTAGGAGATTTCACATGGAAAATGTGTAATATGGTTATGTCCTACTCCGTCCCATATGTTCTCCCCGATGATGCATATTTCATATGCGGGAGGAAGGCGTATAAGTGGCTTGCCCCAAACTCTGAAGGATTGTGTTATATTGGAAAAGTATTGCTTGAGGTAATGACTGTATCACATGCCAAAATGAAAGACATACACCGTGTTGCCCAAACTCCTTATACTCACACCCATTACGAGCACGTAGTTAAACGGCACCTGATAGAAAGAACAGAGCACCCGGCCTCTGACATGATCCATGAATCAACCGGGATTCAGTTTCTACTTGCGTTAGACCTCACTCGCACCGCCAGAGGAGTGTTGAATTATAAATACATATCTGCGCTCGCAAATTTGTTAGACAATATCACAGAAATGTATGATGACACATTTAGGTATACTGGAAGAGAACTTCAAGCTTATAAAACAGAACTAGTTCAGCATAGAATGATTCTCAATTATCTCACAGCAGTAACAGGTGGATATTGTGTCACACTGGCAACGCAGTACGGCGTGAAATGCTGCACATATATAACGAATAGTACCGAGGACCCGGTCGAGGTCATAGACCAAAAGATGGACGATATTCTCCAATTGAAGTGGGAATTTCGCAGGAGACACAATCTCACCCTTGCTGCTGTGAGTAATGAGCTGACTAGTTGGGTGTCATGGTTGAACCCGCGAAATTGGTTCTCCGGTTTAGGAGAATGGGCTCAAGGAGTTATAATGGATGTAGGGAAGTTTCTCCTATGTATCTTAGGTGTTATCATAACGATTGGCTTGATATTTAGATGCGGTCAGGCTTTAACGAAGTGCAAACGAAGTACCAGGGTGATGAGTTTAAGGAGTGAGGAAATTGTAATGCGATTTCTACGGTCCGTTTCTTTCATCTGTTTTTCCGTTTTCCTCTGAGGTAAAAAGACCCACTTGGACGAGGAATTTGATGAGCCGATATACAGACAACAGATGGATTAAAGAAGAAGTTTTGACAACCTTATACACAGATTTTTGATGAACTATGCCATAGATCCCCAGTTTCCCTAGAAATTTTAAAATTACGCTAGCCCAACACTTTTGTAAATCTATGGACATTGACAAAGCTTTTTGCTCGCACCTTATGGGCAAAAGCACAAAGAAGACTGCATTCAACAGACACCAAACAAGACCTCAATCGACGAATGTTCATTAACCTGACATAGAATACCACTGCATTTACCGTAATTATGTATTTTCTTCATCTCTACAACCTTCAGGTAATTACACACATAGTATAGGGAATACAGGCACAGATATCAGCAATCACATATTCCCCCATTCATGTATCATCAACTAAAATGTGCTCCCCATTTTTGTTACAACCAAAATCCGAAAAAAGCTTGGTAAAGTTTGACAGCCCATCCACAGACCCGTACCACGGGATAAGAAGGAATTCAAATGTATACTTCGCAATACCTCGAAGCTTGATTTAAAACACGTACGGCACGATGATACATGACCCCCCAAACATGGATTCATACACACATGCTTCTGCTATCTCACTAGGTCATACCCTTTTCCTACCTTCTCCTCTCCTCCCCTACCCAACCATGTAAATGTATTAACCCCTGACATATATTTTTCTCTTTTTGAAATGTTTTAGGAAGTGGCAGTTATTGTTGACTGCCAAAGGGTGGACTGTCAAAGTCAGAAAAATATCACGATGCACACTGCCATATTTGCACCTCATATGTGTCCCTGCTGCGCATGCGTGCGCTCTCCCGTGCGTGCGCATACTCGCTGGTTAAATCTAGGATCGAGCACGGTGGCCAAAATGTAGTGCTCTGATTTCAACAGATTGACCACCCGTGAATCCTGGTTAAGCGAATGAAGGGCTCCATCCACAAGTCCCACATGCCTAGCGGAATCGCTCTGTCTTAGCTCCTCCTTCAATGTCTCCAGCTTCTTCTGCAAAAGCCTGATGAGGGGAATGACCTGACTCAGGCTGGCAGTGTCTGAACTGACTTCACGTGTGGCAAGTTCAAAAGGTTGCAGAACCTTGCACAACGTTGAAATCATTCTCCACTGCGCTTGAGACAGGTGCATTCCACCTCCTATATCGTGGTCAGATGTATAGGCTTGAATGGCCTTTTGCTGCTCCTCCATCCTCTGAAGCATATAGAGGGTTGAATTCCACCTCGTTACCACTTCTTGCTTCAGATGATGGCAGGGCAGGTTCAGGCGTTTTTGGTGTTGCTCCAGTCTTCTGTACGTGGTGCCTGTACGCCGAAAGTGTCCCGCAATTCTTGTGGCCACCGACAGCATCTCTTGCACGCCCCTGTCATTTTTTAAATAATTCTGCACCACCAAATTCAAGGTATGTGCAAAACATGGGACGTGCTGGAATTTGCCCAGATATAATGCACGCACAATATTGCTGGCGTTGTCCGATGCCACAAATCCACAGGAGAGTCCAATTGGGGTAAGCCATTCTGTGATGATCTTCCTCAGTTGCCGTAAGAGGTTTTCAGCTGTGTGCGTATTCTGGAAAGCGGTGATACAAAGCGTAGCCTGCCTAGGAAAGAGTTGGCGTTTGCGAGATGCTGCTACTGGTGCCGCCGCTGTTGTTCTTGCGGCGGGAGTCAATACATCTACCCAGTGGGCTGTCACAGTCATATAGTCCTGAGTCTGCCCTGCTCCACTTGTCCACATGTCCGTGGTTAAGTGGACATTGGGTACAACTGCATTTTTTAGGACACTGGTGAGTCTTTTTCTGAGGTCTGTGTACATTTTCGGTATCGCCTGCCTAGAGAAATGGAACCTAGATGGTATTTGGTACCGGGGACACAGTACCTCAATCAAGTCTATAGTTGGCTCTGAAGTAATGATGGATACCGGAACCACGTTTCTCACTGCCCAGGATGCCAAGGCCTCAGTTATCCGCTTTGCAGCAGGATGACTGCTGTGATATTTCATCTTCCTTGCAAAGGACTGTTGGACAGTCAATTGCTTGGTGGAAGTAGTAAAAGTGGTCTTACGACTTCCCCTCTGGGATGACCATCGACTCCCAGCAGCAACAACAGCAGCGCCAGCAGCAGTAGGCGTTACACTCAAGGATGCATCGGAGGAATCCCAGGCAGGAGAGAACTCGTCAGAATTGCCAGTGACATGGCCTGCAGGACTATTGGCATTCCTGGGGAAGGAGGAAATTGACACTGAGGGAGTTGGTGGGGTGGTTTGCGTGAGCTTGGTTACAAGAGGAAGGGATTTACTGGTCAGTGGACTGCTTCCGCTGTCGCCCAAAGTTTTTGAACTTGTCACTGACTTATGATGAATGCGCTGCAGGTGACGTATAAGGGAGGATGTTCCGAGGTGGTTAACGTCCTTACCCCTACTTATTACAGCTTGACAAAGGCAACACACGGCTTGACACCTGTTGTCCGCATTTCTGTTGAAATACTTCCACACCGAAGAGCTGATTTTTTTGGTATTTTCACCAGGCATGTCAATGGCCATATTCCTCCCACGGACAACAGGTGTCTCGCCGGGTGCCTGACTTAAACAAACCACCTCACCATCAGAATCCTTCTTGTCAATTTCCTCCCCAGCGCCAGCAACACCCATATCCTCCTCATCCTGGTGTACTTCAACACTGACATCTTCAATCTGACTATCAGGAACTGGACTGCGGGTGCTCCTTCCAGCACTTGCAGGGGGCATGCAAATGGTGGAAGGTGCATGCTCTTCACGTCCAGTGTTGGGAAGGTCAGGCATCGCAACCGACACAATTGGACTCTCCTTGTGGATTTGTGATTTTGAAGAACGCACAGTTCTTTGCTGTGCTTTTGCCAGCTTAAGTCTTTTCATTTTTCTAGCGAGAGGCTGAGTGCTTCCATCCTCATGTGAAGCTGAACCACTAGCCATGAACATAGGCCAGGGCCTCAGCCGTTCCTTGCCACTCCGTGTGGTAAATGGCATATTGGCAAGTTTACGCTTCTCCTCCGACGATTTTTATTTAGATTTTTGAGTCCTTTTTTTACTGATCTTTTGTGTTTTGGATTTTACATGCTCTGTACTATGACATTGGGCATCGGCCTTGGCAGACGACGTTGATGGAATTTCATCGTCTCGGCCATGACTAGTGGCAGCAGCTTCAGCACGAGGTGGAAGTGGATCTTGATCTTTCCCTATTTTTGGAACCTCAACATTTTTGTTCTCCATATTTTAATAGGCACAACTAAAAGGCACCTCAGGTAAACAATGGAGATGGATGGATACTAGTATACTTATGGATGACGAGTGACTGACGACACAGAGGTAGCTACAGCCGTGGACTACCGTACTGCGTCTGCTAGTATAGAGATGATAATTAATGATATAAAAAATATATATATATAACTACTGTAGGTATATATAATATAATGACGGACCTGGTGGACACTGTCAGCAGACTGCTAAACTACTAGTATGAAGAAGATAGAAAAAAACTTCCACCACAGGTAGGTAGGTATACAATTATGGACGAGCACTGACGACACAGAGATAGCCACAGCCGTGGACTACCGTACTGCGTCTGCTAGTATAGAGATGATAATTAATGATATAAAAAAAAATATATATAACTACTGTAGGTATATATAATATAATGACGGACCTGGTGGACACTGTCAGCAGACTGCTAAACTACTAGTATGAAGAAGATAGAAAAAAAAAACCACCACAGTTAGGTATACAATTATGGACGAGTGACGACACAGAGGTAGGTACAGCCGTGAACTACCGTACTGCGTCTGCTAGTATAGATAATATACTAAATATATTACTACTGTAGGTATATAATATAATGACGGACCTGGTGGACACTGTCAGCAGACTCCTAAACTACTAGTATGAAGAAGATAGAAAAAAAAACCCCACCACAGGTAGGTATACAATTATGGACGAGCACTGACGACACAGAGGTAGGTACAGCCGTGGACTACCGTACTGCGTCTGCTAGTATAGATAATATAATAAATATATTACTACTGTAGGTATATAATATAATGACGGACCTGGTGGACACTGTCAGCAGACTGCTAAACTACTAGTATGAAGAAGATAAAAAAAAAACCCCACCACAGGTAGGTAGGTATACAATTATGGACGAGCACTGACGACACAGAGATAGCCACAGCCGTGGACTACCGTACTGCGTCTGCTAGTATAGATAATATAATAAATATATTACTACTGTAGGTATATAATATAATGATGGACCTGGTGGACACTGTCAGTAGACTCCTAAACTACTAGTATGAAGAAGATAGAAAAAAAAAACCCACCACAGGTAGGTAGGTATACAATTATGGACGAGCACTGACGACACAGAGATAGCCACAGCCGTGGACTACCGTACTGCGTCTGCTAATATAGAGATGATAAAGATGAAAAAAAAAATATAACACTACTGCAGATAAATATTTATATAATATATGTATGACGGACCTGCTGGACACTGTCAGCAGAATGCGTTTATAGAATAAAAAAAAAACACCACAGGAGTCCAGTTCCTGATAGTCAGATTGAAGATGTCAGTGTTGAAGTACACCAGGATGAGGAGGATATGGGTGTTGCTGGCGCTGGGGAGGAAATTGACAAGAAGGATTCTGATGGTGAGGTGGTTTGTTTAAGTCAGGCACCCGGCGAGACACCTGTTGTCCGTGGGAGGAATATGGCCATTGACATGCCTGGTGAAAATACCAAAAAAATCAGCTCTTCGGTGTGGAAGTATTTCAACAGAAATGCGGACAACAGGTGTCAAGCCGTGTGTTGCCTTTGTCAAGCTGTAATAAGTAGGGGTAAGGACGTTAACCACCTCGGAACATCCTCCCTTATACGTCACCTGCAGCGCATTCATCATAAGTCAGTGACAAGTTCAAAAACTTTGGGCGACAGCGGAAGCAGTCCACTGACCAGTAAATCCCTTCCTCTTGTAACCAAGCTCACGCAAACCACCCCACCAACTCCCTCAGTGTCAATTTCCTCCTTCCCCAGGAATGCCAATAGTCCTGCAGGCCATGTCACTGGCAATTCTGACGAGTTCTCTCCTGCCTGGGATTCCTCCGATGCATCCTTGAGTGTAACGCCTACTGCTGCTGGCGCTGCTGTTGTTGCTGCTGGGAGTCGATGGTCATCCCAGAGGGGAAGTCGTAAGACCACTTTTACTACTTCCACCAAGCAATTGACTGTCCAACAGTCCTTTGCAAGGAAGATGAAATATCACAGCAGTCATCCTGCTGCAAAGCGGATAACTGAGGCCTTGGCATCCTGGGCAGTGAGAAACGTGGTTCCGGTATCCATCATTACTTCAGAGCCAACTATAGACTTGATTGAGGTACTGTGTCCCCGGTACCAAATACCATCTAGGTTCCATTTCTCTAGGCAGGCGATACCGAAAATGTACACAGACCTCAGAAAAAGACTCACCAGTGTCCTAAAAAATGCAGTTGTACCCAATGTCCACTTAACCACGGACATGTGGACAAGTGGAGCAGGGCAGACTCAGGACTATATGACTGTGACAGCCCACTGGGTAGATGTATTGACTCCCGCCGCAAGAACAACAGCGGCGGCACCAGTAGCAGCATCTCGCAAACGCCAACTCTTTCCTAGGCAGGCTACGCTTTGTATCACCGCTTTCCAGAATACGCACACAGCTGAAAACCTCTTACGGCAACTGAGGAAGATCATCACAGAATGGCTTACCCCAATTGGACTCTCCTGTGGATTTGTGGCATCGGACAACGCCAGCAATATTGTGCGTGCATTATATCTGGGCAAATTCCAGCACGTCCCATGTTTTGCACATACCTTGAATTTGGTGGTGCAGAATTATTTAAAAAATGACAGGGGCGTGCAAGAGATGCTGTCGGTGGCCACAAGAATTGCGGGACACTTTCGGCGTACAGGCACCACGTACAGAAGACTGGAGCAACACCAAAAACGCCTGAACCTGCCCTGCCATCATCTGAAGCAAGAAGTGGTAACGAGGTGGAATTCAACCCTCTATATGCTTCAGAGGATGGAGGAGCAGCAAAAGGCCATTCAAGCCTATACATCTGACCACGATATAGGAGGTGGAATGCACCTGTCTCAAGCGCAGTGGAGAATGATTTCAACGTTGTGCAAGGTTCTGCAACCTTTTGAACTTGCCACACGTGAAGTCAGTTCAGACACTGCCAGCCTGAGTCAGGTCATTCCCCTCATCAGGCTTTTGCAGAAGAAGCTGGAGACATTGAAGGAGGAGCTAAGACAGAGCGATTCCGCTAGGCATGTGGGACTTGTGGATGGAGCCCTTCATTCGCTTAACCAGGATTCACGGGTGGTCAATCTGTTGAAATCAGAGCACTACATTTTGGCCACCGTGCTCGATCCTAGATTTAAAACCTACGTTGTATCTCTCTTTCCGGCAGACACAAGTCTGCAGGGGTTCAAAGACCTGCTGGTGAGAAAATTATCAAGTCAAGCGGAACTTGATCGGTCAACAGCTCCTCCTTCACATTCTCCCGCAATTGGGGGTGCGAGGAAAAGGCTCAGAATTCCGAGCCCACCCGCTGGCGGTGATGCAGGGCAGTCTGGAGCGACTGCTGATGCTGACATCTGGTCCGGACTGAAGGACCTGCCAACGATTACGGACATGTCGTCTACTGTCACTGCATATGATTCTCTCACCATTGAAAGAATGGTGGAGGATTATATGAGTGACCGCATCCAAGTAGGCACGTCAGACAGTCCGTACGTATACTGGCAGGAAAAAGAGGCAATTTGGAGGCCCTTGCACAAACTGGCTTTATTCTACCTAAGTTGCCCTCCCACAAGTGTGTACTCCGAAAGAGTGTTTAGTGCCGCCGCTCACCTTGTCAGCAATCGGCGTACGAGGTTACTTCCAGAAAATGTGGAGAAGATGATGTTCATTAAAATGAATTATAATCAATTTCTCCGTGGAGACATTGACCAGCAGCAATTGCCTCCACAAAGTACACAGGGAGCTGAGATGGTGGATTCCAGTGGGGACGAATTGATAATCTGTGAGGAGGGGGATGTACACGGTGATGAATCGAAGGATGATGATGAGGTGGACATCTTGCCTCTATAGAGCCAGTTTGTGCAAGGAGAGATTAATTGCTTCTTTTTTGGTGGGGGTCCAAACCAACCCGTCATTTCAGTCACAGTCGTGTGGCAGACCCTGTCACTGAAATGATGGGTTGGTTAAAGTGTGCATGTCCTGTTTATACAACATAAGGGTGGGTGGGAGGGCCCAAGGCAATTCCACCTTGCACCTCTTTTTTCTTTTATTTTTCTTTGCGTCATGTGCTGTTTGGGGAGTGTTTTTTGGAAGGGCCATCCTGCGTGACACTGCAGTGCCACTCCTAGATGGGCCAGGTGTTTGTGTCGGCCACTTGGGTCGCTGAGCTTAGTCACACAGCTACCTCATTGCGCCTCTTTTTTTCTTTGCGTCATGTGCTGTTTGGGGAGTGTTTTTTGGAAGGGCAATCCTGCGTGACACTGCAGTGACACTCCTAGATGGGCCAGGTGTTTGTGTCGTCCACTTGGGTCGCTGAGCTTAGTCACACAGCTACCTCATTGCGCCTCTTTTTTTCTTTGCGTCATGTGCTGTTTGGGGAGTGTTTTTTGGAAGGGCCATCCTGCGTGACACTGCAGTGCCACTCCTAGATGGGCCAGGTGTTTGTGTCGGCCACTTGGGTCGCTGAGCTTAGTCACACAGCTACCTCATTGCGCCTCTTTTTTTCTTTGCGTCATGTGCTGTTTGGGGAGTGTTTTTGGAAGGGCCATCCTGCGTGACACTGCAGTGCCACTCCTAGATGGGCCAGGTGTTTGTGTCGGCCACTTGGGTCGCTGAGCTTAGTCACACAGCTACCTCATTGCGCCTCTTTTTTTCTTTGCGTCATGTGCTGTTTGGGGAGTGTTTTTTGGAAGGGCCATCCTGCGTGACACTGCAGTGCCACTCCTAGATGGGCCAGGTGTTTGTGTCGGCCACTTGGGTCGCTGAGCTTAGTCACACAGCTACCTCATTGCGCCTCTTTTTTTCTTTGCGTCATGTGCTGTTTGGGGAGTGTTTTTTGGAAGGGCCATCATGCGTGACACTGCAGTGCCACTCCTAGATGGGCCAGGTGTTTGTGTCGGCCACTTGGGTCACTGAGCTTAGTCATCCAGCGACCTCGGTGCAAATTTTAGGACTAAAAATAATATTGTGAGGTGTGAGGTGTTAAGAATAGACTGAAAATGAGTTGAAATTATGGTTATTGAGGTTAATAATACTTTGGGATCAAAATGACTCCCAAATTCTATGATTTAAGCTGTTTTTTAGGGTTTTTTGAAAAAAACACCCGAATCCAAAACACACCCGAATCCGACAAAAAAAATTCGGTGAGGTTTAGCCAAAACGCGTTCGAACCCAAAACACGGCCGCGGAACCGAACCCAAAACCAAAACACAAAACCCGAAAAATTTCCGGTGCACATCTCTAGTGGCCATGCCATGTCACTGTGCAGGAGCCAGCACCGCTCACACACTAGTCCCCGGTGCAGCCCCCAACCCCCGGGACACCCGGAGCAACAAAATGTAGATTCAGGCCACCAGGCAACGCCCCTACCTATGAAACCATGCCTCCTTTTTACCATTGCGCTGCTTATCTGCGCGCACTGCATTACAATCTCCCTCGCCACCTCTCTGGGTGTCACCAGTGATAGTGACACCTCTGCCATGCTTGTAGCAGCTGGTCCTAAGATCTACGCCTCAAGCCCTGAGTGTTTGCCCTTGTGACTTGTTGATCATCATAGCAAAGCAGATGCTTACAGAAAACTGCAGGGGCTTAGATTGAAAATAAAAAAAATTGATGGGTATAAGGTAGAGAGGAGCGGGTTCGGTTCTCCGAGAACCGAATTCCCCACGAACTCCACGTGGTTTACACTGGTACGAGGCAGGCTCGGTTGTTCCCGCCTGACTCGGAAAACCTGAACAAGGGAAAATGTCATCATCCCGCTGTCGGATTCTCGCGAGATTCGGATTCCATATAAAGAGCTGCGCGTTGCCGCCATTTTTACTCGTGCATTGAAGAGAGAGCGGAGAGGACGTGGCTATGTTCTCTCAGTGGAAATCTCAATATCAGTGCTCAGTATCAGTGGATACTTATTGCTGCTCAGTAATACTAGTAGTGTGTCTCTCCTGCTCAGTGTCAGTTCTCAGTAGTATCCTCATCAGTGCTCAGTATCACTGCTCATTGTCTTGTGCTGCATTGTTGTGCTCAGCATACTACAGTACATTACTAATAGTCCAGTGCTGCATCTTGCTGCTCAGTGTCAGTTCTAGTATCCTCATCAGTGCTCACTATCCCTGCTCATTGCATTGTGGTGTTCTGTATACTACAGTAACATAGTAATATAGTAACATATAGTAACATAGTTTTTGAGGTTGAATAGAGGCAAATTGCCCATCGTGTTCAACCTGTTTTAAGTTGTGATGATTCTACATACTTGCTGAATAATGTTTTATGACTAGTTAGCTACTACAACTCATGTTACCCCCGGATTAACCATGTTGATATTTTAAGTATTATAACCTTGGATAGCTTTTTCATTCAGAAATTTATCCATTCCTTTTTTAAATCCAATTACAGAGTCCGCCATTACCACCTTCCCTGGCAGGGAATTCCACATCCTGATTGCCCTAACAGTGAAGATCATAGTATCTCACCTGGCAGGTAAGTAGGAGTTGGGCCAGAGCTGTGGAGGATTGCTGCTCGGGCACCCCCTGTCAAGTGAAGGAGATCCAACTGAGGCAGCACAAGGGAACTCTCGAAAGAAGAACAAGGCTAGAGGAAGATCTGAGACAAAGAAATCTGACTTTTACCAGAGCTGACCAGAGGAAAGCACAAACACAGTCCCCCACTACCACAAATAATGCAGTCGAGTTTCCCACATTTGGGGAAATCACAGGGGTCAGCATACCCAGAATGCAATGAATGAACCTCACCCTGGGAGAACAATCTTCATGACCATGGTATCGCCTATGCAAAATAAGTATGATTTGGGATAGGGCTGGGGAGGGCCGCTGCTCAGGCACATCTCTGTCAAGTAAAGGAGATTCAACTGAGGCAGCACAAGGGAACTCTCATCTGGGGACAACAACTGCAGGGAGAACACATATTTTCAGATGAACATGGGAGGGCAGAAGGCTGCCTAATACTGAAGCACCCCCAAACAACAAACCAAATGCAACAACTAGTACAAGCATTCCTGGGGGAAGTTCTGCAGAAGACGGATTTGCATACGGTGATGTCATCCAAGCAGTGGGCCAAAGTTGGCTGGAACCCTCATCTGCATATGAAAAGAGAAAAGGGGTATGCAGGGCATGGCGGCCTTTTGCGGCGCTTGGATGACCCTTAGTTCGCATTAAACACCCCCACCCTCCTTCGGTGTGGGGCTCATGTTGCCAATGCCCCAGCCCCTGAAGCATTCAAGCTGATTTCTTACAGCAGCTTGGCACTGTAACAGCTCCAGAGCTGCTCTGTAAGGCAAGTAAAAGGGTGTGTAGTTTGCATTGTGCATTGGAAGGCACAAAGTAAGCAGACAGGAGGAGAAGTCAGGATAGTGCACAAGGGTATAAAAGGGAGGGGCTCAAGAAAAAAGAAGTGGAAACAGACAGCAAACTAGGTTGGAGAGAGACCTGAGACAAAGAGATCTGAATTATACGAGAGCCGACCAGGGGAAACACAAATTATGCAGTCAAGTTTCCCACATTTGGGGAAATCGCAGGGGCAGCACACCCAGAGTGCAATGGGTGAGCCTTGCCCTGGGAGAAGCACCTTCATGATCATAGTATCTCACCTGGCAGGTAAGTAGGAGTTGGGCTTGAGCTGGGGAGGGTCGCTGCTCGGGCACCCCCCTGTCAAGTGAAGGAGATCCAACTGAGGCAGCACAAGGGAACTCTCGAAAGAAGAACAAGGCTAGAGGAAGATCTGAAACAAAGAAATCTGACTTTTACCAGAGCTGACCAGAGGAAAACACAAACACAGTCCCCCACTACCACAAATAATGCAGTCGAGTTACCCACATTTGGGGAAATCACAGGGGTCAGCATACCCAGAATGCAATGAATGAACCTCACCCTGGGAGAATAATCTTCATGACCATGGTATCTCCTATGCAAAATTAGTATGATTTGGGATAGGGCTGGGGAGGGCCGCTGCTCAGGCACATCTCTGTCAAGTAAAGGAGATTCAACTGAGGCAGCACAAGGGAACTCTCATCTGGGACAACAACTGCAGGGAGAACACATATTTTCAGATGAACATGGGAGGGCAGAAGGCTGCCTAATACTGAAGCACCCCCAAACAACAAACCAAATGCAACAACTAGTGCAAGCATTCCTGGGGGAAGGCCTGCCGCAGATTGATTTGCATATGGTGATGTCATCCAAGCAGTGGGTCAAAGTTGGCTTCAACCTTCGTCTGCATATGAAAAGAGAAAAGGGGCGTGCAGGGCATGGCGGCCTTTTGCGGTGCTTGGATGACCCTTAGTTTGCATTAAACACCCCCACCCTCCTTCCGTGTGGGTCTCATGTTGGCCATGCCCCAGCCCCTGAAGCATTCAAGCTGATTTCTTGCAGCAGCTTGGCACTGTAACAGCTCCAGAGCTGCTCTGTAAGGCAAGTAAAAGGATGTGGGCCCTGCAGCACTACCTGTAGTTTGCATTGTGCATTGGAAGGCACAAAGTAAGCAGACAGGAGGAGAAGTCAGGAAAGTGCACAAGGGTATAAAAGGGAGGGGCTCAAGAAAAAAGAAGTGGAAACAGACAGCAAACTAGGCTGTAGAGAGACCTGAGACAAAGAGATCTGAATTATACGAGAGCCGACCAGGGGAAACACAAATTCTGCAGTCAAGTTTCCCACATTTGGGGAAATCGCAGGGGCAGCACACCCAGAGTGCAATGGGTGAGCCTTGCCCTGGGAGAAGCACCTTCATGATCATAGTATCTCACCTGGCAGGTAAGTAGGAGTTGGGCTAGAGCTGGGGAGGGTCGCTGCTCGGGCACCCCCCTGTCAAGTGAAGGAGATCCAACTGAGTCAGCACAAGGGAACTCTCGAAAGAAGAACAAGGCTAGAGAAAGATCTGAGACAAAGAAATCTGACTTTTACCAGAGCTGACCAGAGGAAAACACAAACACAGTCCCCCACTACAACAAATAATGCAGTCGAGTTACCCACATTTGGGGAAATCACAGGGGTCAGCATACCCAGAATGCAATGAATGAACCTCACCCTGGGAGAACAATCTTCATGACCATGGTATCTCCTATGCAAAATAAGTATGATTTGGGATAGGGCTGGGGAGGGCCGCTGCTCAGGCACATCTCTGTCAAGTAAAGGAGATTCAACTGAGGCAGCACAAGGGAACTCTCATCTGGGGACAACAACTGCAGGGAGAACACATATTTTCAGATGAACATGGGAGGGAAGAAGGCTGCCTAATACTGAAGCACCCCCAAACAACAAACCAAATGCAACAACTAGTGCAAGCATTCCTGGGGGAAGGCCTGCAGCAGATGGATTTGCATATGGTGATGTCATCCAAGCAGTCGGTCAAAGTTGGCTTCAACCCTCGTCTGCATATGAAAAGAGAAAAGCGGCGTGTAGGGCATGGCGGCCTTTTGCGGCGCTTGGATGACCCCTAGTTCGCATTAAACACCTCCACCCTCCTTCGGTGTGGGGCTCATGTTGGCTATGCCCCAGCCCCTGAAGCATACAAGCTGATTTCTTGCAGCAGCTGGGCACTGAAACAGCTCTAGAGCTGCTCTGTACGGCAAGTAAAAGGGTGTGGGCCCTGCAGCACTACCTGTAGTTTGCATTGTGCATTGGAAGGCACAAAGTAAGCAGACGGGAGAAGTCAGGATAGTGCGCAAGGGCATAGAAGGGAGCAGCTCAAAAAAAGAGAAGTGGAAACAGACAGCAAACTAGGCTGGAGAGAGACCTGAGACAAAGAGATCTGAACTATACGAGAGCCGACCAGGGGAAACACAAATTATGCAGTCAAGTTTCCCACATTTGGGGAAATCGCAGGAGCAGCACACCCAGAGTGCAATGGGTGAGCCTTGCCCTGGGAGAAGCACCTTCATGATCATAGTATCTCACCTGGCAGGTAAGTAGGATTTGGGCTAGAGCTGGGGAGGGTCGCTGCTCGGGTACCCCCCTGTCAAGTGAAGGAGATCCAACTGAGGCAGCACAAGGGAACTCTCGAAAGAAGAACAAGGCTAGAGGAAGATCTGAGACAAAGAAATCTGACTTTTACCAAAGCTGACCAGAGGAAAGCACAAACACAGTCCCCCACTACCACAAATAATGCAGTCGAGTTTCCCACATTTGGGGAAATCACAGGGGTCAGCATACCCAGAATGCAATGAATGAACCTCACCCTGGGAAAACAATCTTCATGACCATGGTATCGCCTATGCAAAATAAGTATGATTTGGGATAGGGCTGGGGAGGGCCGCTGCTCAGGCACATCTCTGTCAAGTAAAGGAGATTCAACTGAGGCAGCACAAGGGAACTCTCATCTGGGGACAACAACTGCAGGGAGAACACATATTTTCAGATGAACATGGGAGGGCAGAAGGCTGCCTAATACTGAAGCAACCCCAAACAACAAACCAAATGCAACAACTAGTGCAAGCATTCCTGGGGGAAGGCCTGCAGCAGATGGATTTGCATATGGTGATGTCATCCAAGCAGTGGGTCAAAGTTGGCTTCAACCCTCGTCTGCATGTGAAAAGAGAAAAGGGGCGTGCAGGGCATGGCGGCCTTTTGCGGCGCTTGGATGACCCCTAGTCCGCATTAAACACCTCCACCCTCCTTCGGTGTGGGGCTCATGTTGGCTATGCCTCAGCCCCTGAAGCATTCAAGCTGATTTCTTGCAGCAGCTGGGCTCTGTAACAGCTCCAGAGCTGCTCTGTACGGCAAGTAAAAGGGTGTGGGCCCTGCAGCACTACCTGTAGTTTGCATTGTGCATTGGAAGGCACAAAGTAAGCAGACGGGAGAAGTCAGGATAGTGCGCAAGGGCATAGAAGGGAGCAGCTCAAGAAAAGAGAAGTGGAAACAGACAGCAAACTAGGCTGGAGAGAGACCTGAGACAAAGAGATCTGAATTATACGAGAGCCGACCAGGGGAAACACAAATTATGCAGTCAAGTTTCCCACATTTGGGGAAATCGCAGGAGCAGCACACCCAGAGTGCAATGGGTGAGCCTTGCTGTCACGTTTGAATAGAGAAAGGAGGATCACAAATTATATGTGATCTAAGGTGTGGTGATTACCTGCAGGAATAATCACCAATAATGTTTTCAAGTGACTGTATATATATAATTTTGTATTCTTTCAGCCGAGATGTGACAACATGGCTGACATGCAATGTCCTGCATTTGACCCCCATAGGTCCAGGCCAAGAGAGATCTGCAGTCCATTTAAAGTAATCCAAAACTGGGATTGATATTTTAGCTTTTATTTTTACTTAAAGTACAATAACTTTTACCATTTTAATTTGTTTTAATAGTATATTGACAGTATTGTTTTCTTTCAAAAATCCACTTAATTTTCTTTACCCTATTATTAAAATGGTAATTGACAAAAACAAACTACATTGTCACCAGAAGAGCAATACAAAATGTACAAGTGATATATTAAAATCATCTTTCCAGCTTGAATTTCAATGATGCATTGGGGCAACAATTTTGTGAGAAACATCTTCACCCTTAAATAAAGATTTTCTTAATTCCTTACCTGTGTGCTAATTAGATATCACCTTGTTTTCACATTAAACAGACTTCCACATGAGAAAGCAGCATGAGAATGCTTATTAGCCTTTGTCAGTATGTACTTTTGCAAAGTGTCGCTGTGGCGCAATCAGTTAGTGTGTACGGCTATTAACCAAAAGGTTTGTGGTTCAATCCCACCCAGGGATGTAATTGACCTTGTTATCAGATTTTGGTGATCTTTAAGTAGACAAGTCAAAATTTCGAAAACCCCTGTTATGGTGTAGGGTACCTGGCCTTCTTGCTGCAATTGTTCATGCCGTTGGCTTGTGTTCTGTTGAATGCCACGTTCTGCCACGTTCTGCGGCATGCTTAAGGTGTGAGCTGGTAAGATGCTCACCTTAGTTTAACAATAAATCATTTCCTCGAAATGTCCGTCTCCCTGGGCACAGTTCCTATAACTGGAGTCTGGAGGAGGGGCATAGAGGGAGGAGCCAGTTCACACCCTTTGAAAGTCTTAAAGTGCCCATGTCTCTTGCGGATCCCGTCTATACCCCATGGTTCTTAATGTGACCCCAGCATCCTTTACGGACTAAGAGAAAAGGATGCCCTTGTGTACTATCCTGACTTCTCCTCCCGTCTGCCTACTTTGTGCCTTCCAACGCACAATGCGAACTACAGGTGGTGCTGCAGGGCCCACACCCTTTTACTTGCCTTACAGAGCAGCTCTGGAGCTGTTACAGTGCCCAGCTGCTGCAAGAAATCAGCATGAATGCTTCAGGGGATGGGGCATGGCCAACATGAGCCCCACACCAAAGGAGGGTGGGGGTGTTTAATGCGAACTAGGGGTCATCCAAGCACTGCAAAAGGCCGCCATGCCCTGCATGCCCCTTTTCTCTTTTTATATGCAGATGAGGGTTCCAGCCAACTTTGGCCCACTGCTTGGATGACATCACCGTATGCAAATCCGTCTGCTGCAGACCTTCCCCCAGGAATGCTTGTACTAGTTGTTGGATATGGTTTGATATTTGATGGTGCTTCAGTATTAGGCAGCCTTCCGCCCTCCCATGTTCATCTGAAAAGATGTGGTCTCCCTGCAGTTGTTGTCCCCAGACGAGAGTTCCCTTGTGCTTCCTCAGTTGAATCTCCTTAACTTGACGGGGGAGGGGCTGCCCGAGCTGCCACCCTCCCCAGCCCTATCCCAACTCATACTTATTTTACATATTAGATCTCTTGATCATGAAGATTGTTCTCACAGGGTGAGGTTCATCCATTATATTTTAAAATAGGAAGGTACAAATTACATATTTGAATTGCATCTATGTGCTGGATTCAAATGCCCCCCCCTTCCTTTCTCAATTGTGCCCGTCAGCAGCTATTCTAAGGTTGCTGCCAATGGGTGTGACACATTAATTTCTTCTGTGGGGTACACTGGACTCCACAAGGATTCACATTGGGGTGTAGAGTAGGATCTTGATCTGAGGCACCAACCGGCTCAAAGCTTTTGACTGTTCCCAAGATGCTCAGCGCATCCTCCTCTATAACCCCGCTTCCATGAACAGGGAGCTCAGTTTGTAGTTGGTGCCTTCAGTAGCAGGCCACTTAACAGGGGCCTGCCTCAGGCAGCCTATTCTTAGCTATTAATTTTGACAAGAAAAGAAGAACTTGTTTTATGAGAATCTACAAGGGCTGCAGCAGGCTAGGTCTAATAGACATCTTTACTGCAGCTTCATCACTCCCAGCGGCGCTGTATACTCCCGTGCCCTGGTTGCTGGGTCACTGCAGCGGAGGCTCCGGTTTCTTCCTAAGGTCAGTCACACACACACCGCCCTTCCGGATCACGAGGCCGCTGATTAAGGGGAGCGTGGCCGTAGGGGGTGGGCCGTGTGCGCACTGGGGTGGACACTGATTACTGGGCAGCCGCTCCACTAGCCACCAGGTACAGTTAAGGAG
Organism: Pseudophryne corroboree; assembly: GCF_028390025.1. Taxonomy (NCBI): domain Eukaryota; kingdom Metazoa; phylum Chordata; class Amphibia; order Anura; family Myobatrachidae; genus Pseudophryne; species Pseudophryne corroboree. The sequence continues at coordinate 178,472 of NW_026970459.1, forward strand.
CACAGGTCTGGGGGTTTTTCTCCTATATTAACCCAATTTTGTACTGCCCGCAGCGCTATGTGATAGGTAATAGGGCCTGATTCAGGTTGGATTGCAATCACAATAAGCAATCCAACTGCAAAAATTGCTAAGAGCATACGCATGTGCCTGCATGCGATCGCCTCTGCCTGTCAATCGGGGCAGGGGGGGAGAGTGGGGTCAGCAACACTCCATTTCCAAGTCAGGGATGGAGCAGTGCGGGGGCAAGGCTTCAAAATGGGGTCTGCAATGGAGGAGACACAGGGGGCGTGGTCACAGCGGCTGTATGACATCACATTCAGCCGCTGTGATCACAAAAATGGTGGCGGCTTCCTGCGCGCACATACAGTCTGCACCAGCAGGAGGCTACACCATTGTTTATGATCACGCTGAACTGCAGTGCGACTGCAATTACAGCATGGTCAAGAAGGGAGGTGTCATACTGGGTGGCCATGCCCTGTCACTGTGCAGGAGCCAGCACCGCTTACACACTAGTCCCCGGGTGCAGCCCCCAACCCCCGGGACACCCGGAGCAACAAAATGTAGATTCAGGCCACCAGGCCACGCCCCTACCTATGAAATCATGCCTCCTTTTTACCATTGCGCTGCTTATTTGCACGCACTGCATTACAATCTCCCTCGCCACCTCTCTGGGTGTCACCAGTGATAGTGACACCTCTGCCATGCTTGTAGCAGCTGGTCCAAAGATCTATGCCTCAAGCCCTGAGTGTTTGCCCTTGTGACTTGTTGATCATCATAGCGAAGCAGATGCTTACAGAAAACTGCAGGGGCTTAGATTGAAAATAAAAAAAATTGATGGGTATAAGGTAGAGAGGAGCGGGTTCGGTTCTCCGAGAACCGAATTCCCCACGAACTCCACGTGGTTTACACTGGTCTGAGGCAGGCTCGGTTGTTCCCGCCTGACTCGGAAAACCTGAACAAGGGAAAATGTCATCATCCCGCTGTCGGATTCTCGCGAGATTCGGATATTATATATAGAGCTGCGCGTTGCCGCCATTTTTACTCGTGCATTGAAGAGAGAGCGGAGAGGACGTGGCTATGTTCTCTCAGTGGAAATCTCAATATCAGTGCTCAGTATCAGTGGTTACTTATTGCTGCTCAGTAATACTAGTAGTGTGTCTCTCCTGCTCAGTGTCAGTTCTCAGTAGTATCCTCATCAGTGCTCAGTATCACTGCTCATTGTCTTGTGCTGCATTGTGGTGCTCAGCATACTACAGTACATTACTAATAGTCCAGTGCTGCATCTTGCTGCTCAGTGTCAGTTCTAGTATCCTCATCAGTGCTCACTATCACTGCTCATTGCATTGTGGTGTTCTGTATACTACAGTAATATAGTAACATATAGTAACATAGTTTTTGAGGTTGAATAGAGGCAAATTGCCCATCGTGTTCAACCTGTTTTAAGTTGTGATGATTCTACATACTTGCTGAATAATGTTTTATGACTAGTTAACTACTATAACTCATGTTACCCCCGGATTAACCATGTTGATATTTTAAGTATTATAACCTTGGATAGCTTTTTCATTCAGAAATGTATCCATTCCTTTTTTAAATCCAATTACAGAGTCCGCCATTACCACCTTCCCTGGCAGGGAATTCCACATCCTGATTGCCCTAACAGTGAAGAACCCTTTCCTCCATTGCATTCTGAATTTCCTCCAGTCGCAGCGAGTGACCACGTGTTCTTTTAATAAATAATTCCTCTGATAACTCTTTGTTATGTATCTTTACATATTTGAAGATATTAATAATATCTCCTCTTAGGCACCTCTTTTCTAGTGTATACATATTCAGCCTAGTAAGTCTTGGGTATGGGTGAAGATGTTTCTCACAAAATTGTTGCACCAAAGCATCATTGAAATTCAAGCTGGAAAGATGATTTTAATATATCACTTGTACATTTTGTACTGCTCTTCTGGTGACAATGTAGTTTGTTTTTGTCAATTACCATTTTAATAATAGGGTAAAGAAAATTAAGTGGATTTTTGAAAGAAAACAATACTGTCAATATACTATTAAAACAAATTAAAATGGTAAAAGTTATTGTACTTTAAGTAAAAATAAAAGAGCCAAAATATCAATCCCAGTTTTGGATTACTTTAATTAACAAAAAACAATGCATATAGCAGAGGATAGTTTCAATCTGCCTACCTCTGGGTTATGGGCCCAGCATGCTTCCGTTGCAGTACTCTGCTGCTCATGTAAGTGCAAGAGATCCTGAAGCACTCACTCATCATGGGAAAGTACCAATGTGTTTCTTACAAAAACTCTCCAGATTATTGACTTTTTAAAGTTTTTCTAGGAAACGTTCTAGATGAATGCTTATTAGCCTTTGTCAGTATATACTTTTACGAGGTGTCTCTGTGGTGCAATCGGTTAGCATGTTTGGCTATTAACCAAAAGGTTGGTGGTTCAATCCCACCCATGGATGTAATTGACCTTGTGATTAGATTTTGGTAATCTTTAAGTAGACAAGTCAAAATGTCAAACTCCCTTTTATGGTGTAGGGTACCTGGCCTTCTCTGATGTAATCAGAGTTAGATTTGATTAAGTGATTTTATAAAAAACAGCTAGGAAGCACAATTTAGCAGTGGGTTGCAGAGAAAAAAAACTATGCTGGCAGAAAAGTCCAATTGAGTGATTAAACAGCTCTTCATTTTCTGATTTTATGTTTATGCTAACAAATTTGCTCTCTGAAAAGTGTCCACAAAGTAAAGTCTCTGATTAACACCTTTGTAGGAATGGTTTTTCACCTATTACTGAATTAAACTTGCTTCATTGGAAAGGCAGCAAGATGCATCCTCATTTCAATGTCTACTGAAATAATACAGGTTGACACCAGGAAACATAAACGTCACTGCATCCTTGCTGCTTCCTCATGGGGAAGTCTGTTTAATGTGAAAACAAGGTGATATCTAATCAGCACACAGGTAAGGAATTAAGAAAATCTTTCTTTATGGGTGAAGATGTTTCTCACAAAATTGTTGCACCAAAGCATCATTGAAATTCAAGCTGGAATGATGATTTTAATATATCACTTGTACATTTTGTACTGCTCTTCTGGTGACAATGTAGTTTGTTTTTGTCAATTACCATTTTAATAATAGGGTAAAGAAAATTAAGTGGATTTTTGAAAGAAAACAATACTGTCAATATACTATTAAAACAAATTAAAATGGTAAAAGTTATTGTACTTTAAGTAAAAATAAAAGAGCCAAAATATCAATCCCAGTTTTGGATTACTTTAATTAACAAAAAACAATGCATATAGCAGAAGATAGTTTCAATCTGCCTACCTCTGGGTTATGGGCCCAGCATGCTTCCGTTGCAGTACTCTGCTGCTCATGTAAGTGCAAGAGATCCTGAAGCACTCACTCATCATGGGAAAGTAGCAATGTGTTTCTTACAAAAACTCTCCAGATTATTGACTTTTTAAAGTTTTTCTAGGAAACGTTCTAGATGAATGCTTATTAGCCTTTGTCAGAATGGACTTTTACGAGGTGTCTCTGTGGTGCAATCGGTTAGCATGTTTGGCTATTAACCAAAAGGTTGGTGGTTCAATCCCACCCAGGGATGTAATTGACCTTGTGATCAGATTTTGGTGATCTTTAAGTAGACAAGTCAAAATTTCAAACCCCCTCTTATGGTGTAGGGTACCTGGCCTTCTCTGATGTAATCAGAGTTAGATTTGATTAAGTGATTTTATAAAAAACAGCTAGGAAGCACAATTTAGCAGTGGGTTGCAGAGAAAAAAAAATTATGCTGGCAGAAAAGTCCAATTGAGTGATTAAACAGCTCTTCATTTTCTGACTTTATTTTTATGCTAACAAATTTGCTCTCTGAAAAGTGTCCACAAAGCCAAGTCTCTGATTAACACCTTTGTAGGAATGTTTTTTCACCTATTACTGAATTAAACTTGCTACATTGGAAAGGCAGCAAGATGCATCCTCATTTCAATGTCTACTGAAATAATACAGGTTGACACCAGGAAACATAAACGTTACTGCATCCTTGCTGCTTTCTCATGTGGAAGTCTGTTTAATGTGAAAACAAGGTAATATCTAATCAGCACACAGATAAGGAATTAAGAAAATCTTTCTTTATGGGTGAAGATGTTTCTCACAAAATTGTTGTCCCAATGCATCATTGAAATTCAAGATGGAAGATGATTTTAATATATCACTTGTACATTTTGCATTGCTCTTCTGGTGACAGATTTCCGCAAATGTGGGAAACTTGACTGCATAATTTGTGTTTCCCCTGGTCGGCTCTCGTATAATTCAGATCTCTTTGTCTCAGGTCTCTCTCCAGCCTAGTTTGCTGTCTGTTTCCACTTCTCTTTTCTTGAGCTGCTCCCTTCTATGCCCTTGCGCACTATCCTGACTTCTCCCGTCTGCTTACTTTGTGCCTTCCAATGCACAATGCAAACTACAGGTAGTGCTGCAGGGCCCACACCCTTTTACTTGCCGTACAGAGCAGCTCTAGAGCTGTTACAGTGCCCAGCTGCTGCAAGAAATCAGCTTGTATGCTTCAGGGGCTGGGGCATAGCCAACATGAGCCCCACACCGAAGGAGGGTGGAGGTGTTTAATGCGAACTAGGGGTCATCCAAGCGCCGCAAAAGGCCGCCATGCCCTGCACGCCCCTTTTCTCTTTTCATATGCAGACGAGGGTTGAAGCCAACTTTGACCCACTGCTTGGATGACATCACCATATGCAAATCCATCTGCTGCAGGCCTTCCCCCAGGAATGCTTGCACTAGTTGTTGCATTTGGTTTGTTGTTTGGGGGTGCTTCAGTATTAGGCAGCCTTCTTCCCTCCCATGTTCATCTGAAAATATGTGTTCTCCCTGCAGTTGTTGTCCCCAGATGAGAGTTCCCTTGTGCTGCCTCAGTTGAATCTCCTTTACTTGACAGAGATGTGCCTGAGCAGCGGCCCTCCCCAGCCCTATCCCAAATCATACTTATTTTGCATAGGAGATACCATGGTCATGAAGATTGTTCTCCCAGGGTGAGGTTCATTCATTGCATTCTGGGTATGCTGACCCCTGTGATTTCCCCAAATGTGGGTAACTCGACTGCATTATTTGTTGTAGTGGGGGACTGTGTTTGTGTTTTCCTCTGGTCAGCTCTGGTAAAAGTCAGATTTCTTTGTCTCAGATCTTCCTCTAGCCTTGTTCTTCTTTCGAGAGTTCCCTTGTGCTGCCTCAGTTGGATCTCCTTCACTTGACAGGGGGGTGCCCGAGCAGCGACCCTCCACAGCTCTAGCCCAACTCCTACTTACCTGCCAGGTGAGATACTATGATCATGAAGGTGCTTCTCCCAGGGCAAGGCTCACCCATTGCACTCTGGGTGTGCTGCCCCTGCGATTTCCCCAAATGTGGGAAACTTGACTGCAGAATTTGTGTTTCCCCTGGTCGGCTCTCGTATAATTCAGATCTCTTTGTCTCAGGTCTCTCTACAGCCTAGTTTGCTGTCTGTTTCCACTTCTTTTTTCTTGAGCCCCTCCCTTTTATACCCTTGTGCACTATCCTGACTTCTCCTCCTGTCTGCTTACTTTGTGCCTTCCAATGCACAATGCAAACTACAGGTAGTGCTGCAGGGCCCACACCCTTTTACTTGCCTTACAGAGCAGCTCTGGAGCTGTTACAGTGCCATGCTGCTGCAAGAAATCAGCTTGAATGCTTCAGGGGCTGGGGCATGGCCAACATGCGACCCACACCGAAGGAGGGTGGGGGTGTTTAATGCAAACTAAGGGTCATCCAAGCACCGCAAAAGGCCGCCATGCCCTGCACGCCCCTTTTCTCTTTTCATATGCAGACGAAGGTTGTAGCCAACTTTGACCCACTGCTTGGATGACATCACCATATGCAAATCCATCTGCGGCAGGCCTTCCCCCAGGAATGCTTGCACTAGTTGTTGCATTTGGTTTGTTGTTTGGGGGTGCTTCAGTATTAGGCAGCCTTCTGCCCTCCCATGTTCATCTGAAAATATGTGTTCTCCCTGCAGTTGTTGTCCCCAGATGAGAGTTCCCTTGTGCTGCCTCAGTTGAATCTCCTTTACTTGACAGAGATGTGCCTGAGCAGCGGCCCTCCCCAGCCCTATCCCAAATCATACTTATTTTGCATAGGAGATACCATGGTCATGAAGATTATTCTCCCAGGGTGAGGTTCATTCATTGCATTCTGGGTATGCTGACCCCTGTGATTTCCCCAAATGTGGGTAACTCGACTGCATTATTTGTGGTAGTGGGGGACTGTGTTTGTGTTTTCCTCTGGTCAGCTCTGGTAAAAGTCAGATTTCTTTGTTTCAGATCTTCCTCTAGCCTTGTTCTTCTTTCGAGAGTTCCCTTGTGCTGCCTCAGTTGGATCTCCTTCACTTGACAGGGGGGTGCCCGAGCAGCGACCCTCCCCAGCTCAAGCCCAACTCCTACTTACCTGCCAGGTGAGATACTATGATCATGAAGGTGCTTCTCCCAGGGCAAGGCTCACCCATTGCACTCTGGGTGTGCTGCCCCTGCGATTTCCCCAAATGTGGGAAACTTGACTGCATAATTTGTGTTTCCCCTGGTCGGCTCTCGTATAATTCAGATCTCTTTGTCTCAGGTCTCTCTCCAGCCTAGTTTGCTGTCTGTTTCCACTTCTTTTTTCTTGAGCCCCTCCCTTTTATACCCTTGTGCACTATCCTGACTTCTCCTCCTGTCTGCTTACTTTGTGCCTTCCAATGCACAATGCAAACTACACACCCTTTTACTTGCCTTACAGAGCAGCTCTGGAGCTGTTACAGTGCCAAGCTGCTGTAAGAAATCAGCTTGAATGCTTCAGGGGCTGGGGCATTGTCAACATGAGCCCCACACCGAAGGAGGGTGGGGGTGTTTAATGCGAACTAAGGGTCATCCAAGCGCCGCAAAAGGCCGCCATGCCCTGCATACCCCTTTTCTCTTTTCATATGCAGATGAGGGTTCCAGACAACTTTGGCCCACTGCTTGGATGACATCACCGTATGCAAATCCGTCTTCTGCAGAACTTCCCCCAGGAATGCTTGTACTAGTTGTTGCATTTGGTTTGTTGTTTGGGGGTGCTTCAGTATTAGGCAGCCTTCTGCCCTCCCATGTTCATCTGAAAATATGTGTTCTCCCTGCAGTTGTTGTCCCCAGATGAGAGTTCCCTTGTGCTGCCTCAGTTGAATCTCCTTTACTTGACAGAGATGTGCCTGAGCAGCGGCCCTCCCCAGCCCTATCCCAAATCATACTTATTTTGCATAGGCGATACCATGGTCATGAAGATTGTTCTCCCAGGGTGAGGTTCATTCATTGCATTCTGGGTATGCTGACCCCTGTGATTTCCCCAAATGTGGGAAACTCGACTGCATTATTTGTGGTAGTGGGGGACTGTGTTTGTGCTTTCCTCTGGTCAGCTCTGGTAAAAGTCAGATTTCTTTGTCTCAGATCTTCCTCTAGCCTTGTTCTTCTTTCGAGAGTTCCCTTGTGCTGCCTCAGTTGGATCTCCTTCACTTGACAGGGGGTGCCCGAGCAGCAATCCTCCACAGCTCTGGCCCAACTCCTACTTACCTGCCAGGTGAGATACTATGATCTTCACTGTTAGGGCAATCAGGATGTGGAATTCCCTGCCAGGGAAGGTGGTAATGGCGGACTCTGTAATTGGATTTAAAAAAGGAATGGATACATTTCTGAATGAAAAAGCTATCCAAGGTTATAATACTTAAAATATCAACATGGTTAATCCGGGGGTAACATGAGTTGTAGTAGCTAACTAGTCATAAAACATTATTCAGCAAGTATGTAGAATCATCACAACTTAAAACAGGTTGAACACGATGGGCAATTTGCCTCTATTCAACCTCAAAAACTATGTTACTATATGTTACTATATTACTATGTTACTGTAGTATACAGAACACCACAATGCAATGAGCAGTGATAGTGAGCACTGATGAGGATACTAGAACTGACACTGAGCAGCAAGATGCAGCACTGGACTATTAGTAATGTACTGTAGTATGCTGAGCACAACAATGCAGCACAAGACAATGAGCAGTGATACTGAGCACTGATGAGGATACTACTGAGAACTGACACTGAGCAGGAGAGACACACTACTAGTATTACTGAGCAGCAATAAGTATCCACTGATACTGAGCACTGATATTGAGATTTCCACTGAGAGAACATAGCCACGTCCTCTCCGCTCTCTCTTCAATGCACGAGTAAAAATGGCGGCAACGCGCAGCTCTTTATATGGAATCCGAATCTCGCGAGAATCCGACAGCGGGATGATGACATTTTCCCTTGTTCAGGTTTTCCGAGTCAGGCGGGAACAACCGAGCCTGCCTCGTACCAGTGTAAACCACGTGGAGTTCGTGGGGAATTCGGTTCTCGGAGAACCGAACCCGCTCCTCTCTACCTTATACCCATCAATTTTTTTTATTTTCAATCTAAGCCCCTGCAGTTTTCTGTAAGCATCTGCTTTGCTATGATGATCAACAAGTCACAAGGGCAAACACTCAGGGCTTGAGGCGTAGATCTTAAGACCAGCTGCTACAAGCATGGCAGAGGTGTCACTATCACTGGTGACACCCAGAGAGGTGGCGAGGGAGATTGTAATGCAGTGCGCGCAGATAAGCAGCGCAATGGTAAAAAGGAGGCATGGTTTCATAGGTAGGGGCGTGGCCTGGTGGCCTGAATCTACATTTTGCTGCTCCGGGTGTCCCGGGGGTTGGGGGCTGCACCGGAGACTAGTGTGTGAGCGGTCCTGGCTCCTGCACAGTGACATGGCATGGCCACTAGAGATGTGCACCGGAAATTTTTCGGGTTTTGTGTTTTGGTTTTGGGTTCGGTTCCGCGGCCGTGTTTTGGGTTCGAACGCGTTTTGGCTAAACCTCACCGAATTTTTTTTGTCGGATTCGGGTGTGTTTTGGATTCGGGTGTTTTTTTCAAAAAACCCTAAAAAACAGCTTAAATCATAGAATTTGGGAGTCATTTTGATCCCAAAGTATTATTAACCTCAATAACCATAATTTCCACTCATTTTCAGTCTATTCTTAACACCTCACACCTCACAATATTATTTTTAGTCCTAAAATTTGCACCGAGGTCGCTGGATGACTAAGCTCAGTGACCCAAGTGGCCGACACAAACACCTGGCCCATCTAGGAGTGGCACTGCAGTGTCACGCATGATGGCCCTTCCAAAAAACACTCCCCAAACAGCACATGATGCAAAGAAAAAAAGAGGCGCAATGAGGTAGCTGTGTGACTAAGCTCAGCGACCCAAGTGGCCGACACAAACACCTGGCCCATCTAGGAGTGGCACTGCAGTGTCACGCAGGATGGCCCTTCCAAAAAACACTCCCCAAACAGCACATGACGCAAAGAAAAAAAGAGGTGCAATGAGGTAGCTGTGTGACTAAGCTCAGCGACCCAAGTGGCCGACACAAACACCTGGCCCATCTAGGAGTGGCACTGCAGTGTCACGCAGGATGGCCCTTCCAAAAACACTCCCCAAACAGCACATGACGCAAAGAAAAAAAGAGGCGCAATGAGGTAGCTGTGTGACTAAGCTCAGCGACCCAAGTGGCCGACACAAACACCTGGCCCATCTAGGAGTGGCACTGCAGTGTCACGCAGGATGGCCCTTCCAAAAAACACTCCCCAAACAGCACATGACGCAAAGAAAAAAAGAGGCGCAATGAGGTAGCTGTGTGACTAAGCTCAGCGACCCAAGTGGACGACACAAACACCTGGCCCATCTAGGAGTGTCACTGCAGTGTCACGCAGGATGGCCCTTCCAAAAAACACTCCCCAAACAGCACATGACGCAAAGAAAAAAAGAGGCGCAATGAGGTAGCTGTGTGACTAAGCTCAGCGACCCAAGTGGCCGACACAAACACCTGGCCCATCTAGGAGTGGCACTGCAGTGTCACGCAGGATGGCCCTTCCAAAAAACACTCCCCAAACAGCACATGACGCAAAGAAAAATAAAAGAAAAAAGAGGTGCAAGGTGGAATTGCCTTGGGCCCTCCCACCCACCCTTATGTTGTATAAACAGGACATGCACACTTTAACCAACCCATCATTTCAGTGACAGGGTCTGCCACACGACTGTGACTGAAATGACGGGTTGGTTTGGACCCCCACCAAAAAAGAAGCAATTAATCTCTCCTTGCACAAACTGGCTCTATAGAGGCAAGATGTCCACCTCATCATCATCCTCCGATTCATCACCGTGTACATCCCCCTCCTCACAGATTATCAATTCGTCCCCACTGGAATCCACCATCTCAGCTTCCTGTGTACTTTGTGGAGGCAATTGCTGCTGGTCAATGTCTCCACGGAGAAATTGATTATAATTCATTTTAATGAACATCATCTTCTCCACATTTTCTGGAAGTAACCTCGTACGCAGATTGCTGACAAGGTGAGCGGCGGCACTAAACACTCTTTCGGAGTACACACTTGTGGGAGGGCAACTTAGGTAGAATAAAGCCAGTTTGTGCAAGGGCCTCCAAATTGCCTCTTTTTCCTGCCAGTATACGTACGGACTGTCTGACATGCCTACTTGGATGCGGTCACTCATATAATCCTCCACCATTCTTTCAATGGTGAGAGAATCATATGCAGTGACAGTAGACGACATGTCCGTAATCGTTGGCAGGTCCTTCAGTCCGGACCAGATGTCAGCATCAGCAGTCGCTCCAGACTGCCCTGCATCACCGCCAGCGGGTGGGCTCGGAATTCTGAGCCTTTTCCTCGCACCCCCAATTGCGGGAGAATGTGAAGGAGGAGCTGTTGACCGATCAAGTTCCGCTTGACTTGATAATTTTCTCACCAGCAGGTCTTTGAACCCCTGCAGACTTGTGTCTGCCGGAAAGAGAGATACAACGTAGGTTTTAAATCTAGGATCGAGCACGGTGGCCAAAATGTAGTGCTCTGATTTCAACAGATTGACCACCCGTGAATCCTGGTTAAGCGAATGAAGGGCTCCATCCACAAGTCCCACATGCCTAGCGGAATCGCTCTGTCTTAGCTCCTCCTTCAATGTCTCCAGCTTCTTCTGCAAAAGCCTGATGAGGGGAATGACCTGACTCAGGCTGGCAGTGTCTGAACTGACTTCACGTGTGGCAAGTTCAAAAGGTTGCAGAACCTTGCACAACGTTGAAATCATTCTCCACTGCGCTTGAGACAGGTGCATTCCACCTCCTATATCGTGGTCAGATGTATAGGCTTGAATGGCCTTTTGCTGCTCCTCCATCCTCTGAAGCATATAGAGGGTTGAATTCCACCTCGTTACCACTTCTTGCTTCAGATGATGGCAGGGCAGGTTCAGGCGTTTTTGGTGTTGCTCCAGTCTTCTGTACGTGGTGCCTGTACGCCGAAAGTGTCCCGCAATTCTTGTGGCCACCGACAGCATCTCTTGCACGCCCCTGTCGTTTTTTAAATAATTCTGCACCACCAAATTCAAGGTATGTGCAAAACATGGGACGTGCTGGAATTTGCCCAGATATAATGCACGCACAATATTGCTGGCGTTGTCCGATGCCACAAATCCACAGGAGAGTCCAATTGGGGTAAGCCATTCTGTGATGATCTTCCTTAGTTGCCGTAAGAGGTTTTCAGCTGTGTGCGTATTCTGGAAAGCGGTGATACAAAGCGTAGCCTGCCTAGGAAAGAGTTGGCGTTTGCGAGATGCTGCTACTGGTGCCGCCGCTGCTGTTCTTGCGGCGGGAGTCAATACATCTACCCAGTGGGCTGTCACAGTCATATAGTCCTGAGTCTGCCCTGCTCCACTTGTCCACATGTCCGTGGTTAAGTGGACATTGGGTACAACTGCATTTTTTAGGACACTGGTGAGTCTTTTTCTGAGGTCTGTGTACATTTTCGGTATCGCCTGCCTAGAGAAATGGAACCTAGATGGTATTTGGTACCGGGGACACAGTACCTCAATCAAGTCTATAGTTGGCTCTGAAGTAATGATGGATACCGGAACCACGTTTCTCACTGCCCAGGATGCCAAGGCCTCAGTTATCCGCTTTGCAGCAGGATGACTGCTGTGATATTTCATCTTCCTTGCAAAGGACTGTTGGACAGTCAATTGCTTGGTGGAAGTAGTAAAAGTGGTCTTACGACTTCCCCTCTGGGATGACCATCGACTCCCAGCAGCAACAACAGCAGCGCCAGCAGCAGTAGGCGTTACACTCAAGGATGCATCGGAGGAATCCCAGGCAGGAGAGAACTCGTCAGAATTGCCAGTGACATGGCCTGCAGGACTATTGGCATTCCTGGGGAAGGAGGAAATTGACACTGAGGGAGTTGGTGGGGTGGTTTGCGTGAGCTTGGTTACAAGAGGAAGGGATTTACTGGTCAGTGGACTGCTTCCGCTGTCGCCCAAAGTTTTTGAACTTGTCACTGACTTATGATGAATGCGCTGCAGGTGACGTATAAGGGAGGATGTTCCGAGGTGGTTAACGTCCTTACCCCTACTTATTACAGCTTGACAAAGGCAACACACGGCTTGACACCTGTTGTCCGCATTTCTGTTGAAATACTTCCACACCGAAGAGCTGATTTTTTTGGTATTTTCACCAGGCATGTCAATGGCCATATTCCTCCCACGGACAACAGGTGTCTCGCCGGGTGCCTGACTTAAACAAGCCACCTCACCATCAGAATCCTCCTTGTCAATTTCCTCCCCAGCGCCAGCAACACCCATATCCTCCTCATCCTGGTGTACTTCAACACTGACATCTTCAATCTGACTATCAGGAACTGGACTGCGGGTGCTCCTTCCAGCACTTGCAGGGGGCGTGCAAATGGTGGAAGGTGCATGCTCTTCACGTCCAGTGTTGGGAAGGTCAGGCATCGCAACCGACACAATTGGACTCTCCTTGTGGATTTGTGATTTTGAAGAACGCACAGTTCTTTGCTGTGCTTTTGCCAGCTTAAGTCTTTTCATTTTTCTAGCGAGAGGCTGAGTGCTTCCATCCTCATGTGAAGCTGAACCACTAGCCATGAACATAGGCCAGGGCCTCAGCCGTTCCTTGCCACTCCGTGTGGTAAATGGCATATTGGCAAGTTTACGCTTCTCCTCCGACGATTTTTATTTAGATTTTTGAGTCCTTTTTTTACTGATCTTTTGTGTTTTGGATTTTACATGCTCTGTACTATGACATTGGGCATCGGCCTTGGCAGACGACGTTGATGGAATTTCATCATCTCGGCCATGACTAGTGGCAGCAGCTTCAGCACGAGGTGGAAGTGGATCTTGATCTTTCCCTATTTTTGGAACCTCAACATTTTTGTTCTCCATATTTTAATAGGCACAACTAAAAGGCACCTCAGGTAAACAATGGAGATGGATGGATACTAGTATACTTATGGATGACGAGTGACTGACGACACAGAGGTAGCTACAGCCGTGGACTACCGTACTGCGTCTGCTAGTATAGAGATGATAATTAATGATATAAAAAAATATATATATAACTACTGTAGGTATATATAATATAATGACGGACCTGGTGGACACTGTCAGCAGACTGCTAAACTACTAGTATGAAGAAGATAGAAAAAAACTTCCACCACAGGTAGGTAGGTATACAATTATGGACGAGCACTGACGACACAGAGATAGCCACAGCCGTGGCCTACCGTACTGCGTCTGCTAGTATAGAGATGATAATTAATGATATAAAAAAAAATATATATAACTACTGTAGGTATATATAATATAATGATGGACCTGGTGGACACTGTCAGCAGACTGCTAAACTACTAGTATGAAGAAGATAGAAAAAAAACCCCACCACAGTTAGGTATACAATTATGGACGAGTGACGACACAGAGGTAGGTACAGCCGTGAACTACCGTACTGCGTCTGCTAGTATAGATAATATACTAAATATATTACTACTGTAGGTATATAATATAATGACGGACCTGGTGGACACTGTCAGCAGACTCCTAAACTACTAGTATGAAGAAGATAGAAAAAAAAACCCCACCACAGGTAGGTATACAATTATGGACGAGCACTGACGACACAGAGGTAGGTACAGCCGTGGACTACCGTACTGCGTCTGCTAGTATAGATAATATAATAAATATATTACTACTGTAGGTATATAATATAATGACGGACCTGGTGGACACTGTCAGCAGACTGCTAAACTACTAGTATGAAGAAGATAAAAAAAAAACCCCACCACAGGTAGGTAGGTATACAATTATGGACGAGCACTGACGACACAGATATAGCCACAGCCGTGGACTACCGTACTGCGTCTGCTAGTATAGATAATATAATAAATATATTACTACTGTAGGTATATAATATAATGATGGACCTGGTGGACACTGTCAGTAGACTCCTAAACTACTAGTATGAAGAAGATAGAAAAAAAAAAACCACCACAGGTAGGTAGGTATACAATTATGGACGAGCACTGACGACACAGAGATAGCCACAGCCGTGGACTACCGTACTGCGTCTGCTAATATAGAGATGATAAAGATGAAAAAAAAAATATAACACTACTGCAGATAAATATTTATATAATATATGTATGACGGACCTGCTGGACACTGTCAGCAGAATGCGTTTATAGAATAAAAAAAAAACACCACAGGAGTGTTTAACTTTTTCAGGCAGACAATATACTGGTGGTCACACTGGCAGCAAAAGTGTGCACTGTACTCCTGCTATAACTGCTCCCCAGTCTCCCCCACAATTAAGCTGTGTGAGCAGTGAGCACTCAGCACAGTCAGATATACATAGATGATATATCATGCAGCACACTGAGGCTGAGCACAGATATGGTATGTGTATCGTTTTTTTTCAGGCAGAGAACGGATTATAAATAATAAAACTGGTGGTCACTATCAGCAAAACTCTGCACTACTGAGTACTCCTGACAAGTTCAACTGCTCCCCAAATTAGTAGTAAATCAAATGTCACTCGTCTCTATCTTCTAATCTAAACGGAGAGGACGCCAGCCACGTCCTCTCCCTATCAATCTCAATGCACGTGTGAAAATGGCGGCGACGCGCGGCTCCTTATATAGAATCCAAGTCTCGTGAGAATCCGACAGCGGGATGATGACGTTCGGGCGCACTCGGGTTAACCGAGCAAGGCGGGAGGATCCGAGTCTGCTCGGACCCGTGCAAAAAAGGGTGAAGTTCGGGCGGGTTCGGATTCCGAGGAACCGAACCCGCTCATCTCTTATGGCCACCCAGCATGACGCCTCCCTTCTTGACCATGCTGTAATTGCAGTCGCACTGCAGTTCAGCGTGATCATAAAAAATGGTGTAGCCTCCTGCTGGTGCAGACTGTATGTGCGCGCAGGAAGCCGCCACCATTTTTGTGATCACAGCGGCTGAATGTGATGTCATACAGCCGCTGTGACCACGCCCCCTGTGTCTCCTCCATTGCAGACCCCATTTTGAAGCCTTGCCCCCGCACCGCTCCATCCCTGACTTGGAAATGGAGTGTTGCTGACCCCCCTCTCCCCCCCTGCCCCGATTGACAGGCAGAGGCGATCGCATTCTCTGCGGGGTGCCGCAGAAAATGCAGGCACATGCGTATGCTCTTAGCAATTTTTGCAGTTGGATCACTTATTGTGATTGCAATCCAACCTGAATCAGGCCCTATTACCTATCACAATGCGCTGCGGGCAGTACAAAATTGGTTTAATATAGGAGAAAAACCCCCAGACCTGTGCTCCTTAACTGTACCTGGTGGCTAGTGGAGCGGCTGCCCAGTAATCAGTGTCCACGCCAGTGCGCACACGGTCCACCCCCTACGGCCACGCTCCCCTTCATCAGCGGCCTCGTGATCCGGAAGGGCGGTGTGTGTGTGACTGACCTTAGGAAGAAACCGGAGCCTCCGCTGCAGTGACCCAGCAACCAGGGCACGGGAGTATACAGCGCCGCTGGGAGTGATGAAGCTGCAGTAAAGATGTCTATTAGACCTAGCCTGCTGCAGCCCTTGTAGATTCTCATAAAACAAGTTCTTCTTTTCTTGTCAAAATGAATAGCTAAGAATAGGCTGCCTGAGGCAGGCCCCTGTTAAGTGGCCTGCTACTGAAGGCACCAACTACAAACTGAGCTCCCTGTTCATGGAAGCGGAGTTATAGAGGAGGATGCACTGAGCATCTTGGGAACAGTCAAAAGCTTTGAGCCGGTTGGTGCCTCAGATCAAGATCCTACTCTACACCCCAATGTGAATCCTTGTGGAGTCCTGTGTACCCCACAGAAGAAATTAATGTGTCACACCCATTGGCAGCAACCTTAGAATAGCTGCTGATGGGCACAATTGAGAAAGGAAGGGGGGGGGGACATTTGAATCCAGCACATAGATGCAATTCAAATATGTAATTTGTACCTTCCTATTTTAAAATATAATGGATGAACTTCACCCTGTGAGAACAATCTTCATGATCAAGAGATCTCATATGCAAAATAAGTATGAGTTGGGATAGGGCTGGGGAGGGTGGCTGCTCGGCCCCTCCCCCGTCAAGTTAAGGAGATTCAACTGAGGAAGCACAAGGGAACTCTCGTCTGGGGACAACAACTGCAGGGAGACCACATCTTTTCAGATGAACATGGGAGGGCAGAAGGCTGCCTAATACTGAAGCACCATCAAATATCAAACCATATGCAACAACTAGTACAAGCATTCCTGGGGGAAGGTCTGCAGCAGACGGATTTGCATACGGTGATGTCATCCAAGCAGTGGGCCAAAGTTGGCTGGAACCCTCATTTGCATATGAAAAGAGAAAAGGGGCATGCAGGGCATGGCGGCCTTTTGCGGTGCTTGGATGACCCCTAGTTCGCATTAAACACCCCCACCCTCCTTTGGTGTTGGGCTCATGTTGGCTATGCCCCAGCCCCTGAAGCATTCAAGCTGATTTCTTGCAGCAGCTGGGCACTGTAACAGCTCCAGAGCTGCTCTGTAAGGCAACTAAAAGGGTGTGGGCCCTGCAGCACTACCTGTAGTTCGCATTGTGTGTTGGAAGGCACAAAGTAAGCAGACGGGAGAAGTCAGGATAGTGCGCAAGGGCATAGAAGGCAGTGGCTCCAGAAAAGAGAAGTGGAAACAGACAGCAAACTAGGCTGGAGAGAGACCTGAGACAAAGAGATCTGAATTATACGAGAGCCGACCAGGGGAAACACAAATTATGCAATCAAGTTTCCCACATTTGGGGAAATCGCAGGAGCAGCACACCCAGAGTGCAATGGGTGAGCCTTGCCCTGGGAGAAGCACCTTCATGATCATAGTATCTCACCTGGCAGGTAAGTAGGAGTTGGGCTAGAGCTGGGGAGGGTCACTGCTCGGGCACCCCCCTGTCAAGTGAAGGAGATCCAACTGAGGCAGCACAAGGGAACTCTCGAAAGAAGAACAAGGCTAGAGGAATATATGAGACAAAGAAATCTGACTTTTACCAGAGCTGACAAGAGGAAAACACAAACACAGTCCCCCACTACCACAAAAAATGCAGGCGAGTTTCCCACATTTGGGGAAATCACAGGGGTCAGCATACCCAGAATGCAATGAATGAACCTCACCCTGGGTGAACAAGCTTCATGACCATGGTGTCTCCTATGCAAAATAAGTATGATTTGGGATAGGGCTGGGAGGGCCGCTGCTCAGGCACATCTCTGTCAAGTAAAGGAGATTCAACTGAGGCAGCACAAGGGAACTCTCATCTGGGGACAACAACTGCAGGGAGAACACATATTTTCAGATGAACATGGGAGGGCAGAAGGCTGCCTAAAACTGAAGCACCCCCAAACAACAAACCAAATGCAACAACTAGTGCAAGCATTCCTGGGGGAAGGCCTGCCGCAGATGGATTTGCATATGGTGATGTCATCCAAGCAGTGGGTCAAAGTTGGCTTCAACCCTCATCTGCATATGAAAAGAGAAAAGGGGCGTGCAGGGCATGGCGGCCTTTTGCGGTGCTTGGATGACCCCTAGTTCGCATTAAACACCCCCACCCACCTTTGGTGTGGGGCTCATGTTGGCCATGCCCCATCCCCTGAAGCATTCAAGCTGATTTCTTGCAGCAGCTGGGCACTGTAACAGCTCCAGAGCTGCTCTGTAAGGCAAGTAAAAGATTGTGTGGGCCCTGCAGCACTACCTGTAGTTTGCATTGTGCATTGGAAGGCACAAAGTAAGCAGACGGGAGGAGAAGTCAGGATAGTGCACAAGGGTATAGAAGGGAGGGGCTCAAGATAAAAGAAGTGGAAACAGACAGCAAACTAGGCTGGAGAAAGACCTGAGACAAAGAGATCTGAATTATACGAGAGCCGACCAGAGGAAACACAAATTATGCAGTCAAGTGTCCCACATTTGGGGAAATCGTAGGAGCAGCACACCCAGAGTGCAATGGGTGAGCCTTGCCCTGGGAGAAGCAACTTCCTGATCATAGTATCTCACCTGGCAGGTAAGTAGGAGTTGGGCTAGAGCTGGGGAGGGTCGCTGCTCGGGCACCCCCCTGTCAAGTGAAGGAGATCCAACTGAGGCAGCACAAAGAAACTCTCGAAAGAAGAACAAGGCTAGAGGAAGATCTGAGACAAAGAAATCTGACTTTTACCAGAGCTGACCAGAGGAAAGCACAAACACAGTCCCCCACTACCACAAATAATGCAGTCGAGTTTCCCACATTTGGGGAAATCACAGGGGTCAGCATACCCAGAATGCAATGAATGAACCTCACCCTGGGAGAACAATCTTCATGACCATGGTAACTCCTATGCAAAATAAGTATGATTTGGGATAGGGCTGGGGAGGGCCGCTGCTCAGGCACATCTCTGTCAAGTAAAGGAGATTCAACTGAGGCAGCACAAGGGAACTCTCATCTGGGTACAACAACTGCAGGGAGAACACATATTTTCAGATGAACATGGGAGGGCAGAAGGCTGCCTAATACTGAAGCATCCCCAAACAACAAACCAAATGCAACAACTAGTAAAAGCATTCCAGGGTGAAGGTCTGCAGAAGACGGATTTGCATACGGTGATGTCATCCAAGCAGTGGGCCAAAGTTGGCTGGAACCCTCATCTGCATATAAAAAGAGAAAAGGGTTATGCAGGGCATGGCGGCCTTTTGCGGCGCTTGGATGACCCCTAGTTTGCATTAAACACCTCCACCCTCCTTCGGTGTGGGGCTCATGTTGGCTATGCCCCAGCCCCTGAAGCATTCAAGCTGATTTCTTGCAGCAGCTGGGCACTGTAACAGCTCCAGAGCTGCTCTGTAAGGCAAGTAAAAGGGTGTGGGCCCTGCAGCACTACCTATAGTTCGCATTGTGCGTTGGAAGGCACAAAGTAAGCAGAAAGGAGGAGAAGTCAGGATAGTGCGCAAGGGCATAGAAGGGAGCGGCTCAAGAAAAGAGAAGTGGAAACAGACAGCAAACTAGGCTGGAGAGAGACCTGAGACAAAGAGATCTGAATTATACGAGAGCCGACCAGGGGAAACACAAATTATGCAGTCAAGTTTCCCACATTTGGGGAAATCGCAGGAGCAGCACACCCAGAGTGCAATGGGTGAGCCTTGCCCTGGGAGAAGCACCTTCATGATCATAGTATCTCACCTGGCAGGTAAGTAGGAGTTGGGCGAGAGCTGGGGAGGGTCGCTGCTCGGGTACTTCCCTGTAAAGTGAAGGAGATCCAACTGAGGCAGCACAAGGGAACTCTCGAAAGAAGAACAAGGCTAGAGGAAAATCTGAGACAAAGAAATCTGAGTTTTACCAGAGCTGACCAGAGGAAAGCACAAACACAGTCCCCCACTACCACAAATAATGCAGTTGAGTTTCCCACATTTGGGTAAATCACAGGGGTCAGCATACCCAAAATGCAATGAATGAACCTCACCCTGGGAGAACAATCTTCATGACCATGGTATCTCCTATGCAAAATAAGTATGATTTGGGATAGGGCTGGGGAGGGCCGCTGCTCAGGCACATCTCTGTCAAGTAAAGGAGATTCAACTGAGGCAGCACAAGGGAACTCTCATCTGGGGACAACAACTGCAGGGAGAACACATTTTTTCAGATGAACATGGGAGGGCAGAAGGCTGCCTAATACTGAAGCACCCCCAAACAACAAACCAAATGCAACAACTAGTACAAGCATTCCTGGGGGAAGTTCTGCAGAAGACGGATTTGCATACGGTGATGTCATCCAAGCAGTGGGCCAAAGTTGGCTGGAACCCTCATCTGCATATGAAAAGAGAAAAGGGGTGTGCAGGGCATGGCGGCCTTTTGCGGCGCTTGGATGACCCTTAGTTCGCATTAAACACCCCCACCCTCCTTCGGTGTGGGGCTCATGTTGGCCATGCCCCATCCCCTGAAGCATTCAAGCTGATTTCTTGCAGCAGCTTGGCACTGTAACAGCTCCAGAGCTGCTCTGTAAGGCAAGTAAAAGGGTGTGGGCCCTGCAGCACTACCTGTAGTTTGCATTGTGCATTGGAAGGCACAAAGTAAGCAGACAGGAGGAGAAGTCAGGATAGTGCACAAGGGTATAAAAGCGAGTTTCCCACATTTGGGAAAATCACAGGGGTCAGCATACCCAGAATGCAATGAATGAACCTCACCCTGGGAGAACAATCTTCATGACCATGGTATCTCCTATGCAAAATAAGTATGATTTGGGATAGGGCTGGGGAGGGCCGCTGCTCAGGCACATCTCTGTCAAGTAAAGGAGATTCAACTGAGGCAGCACAAGGGAACTCTCATCTGGGGACAACAACTGCAGGGAGAACACATATTTTCAGATGAAAATCTTGGTCATGCTCTGGTTTCTCTTCAGAACGAACAAATCTTTCGCCTTTTACTAAAGATTTCCGTGGAGAGGAGCAAAACCGAGTTTTATCTCAATTTTTGCATGCCCCATATTATTGGGGTTTCTTTTATCAGTTTAAAGACAGAACGAGTGTGCTTTCTTGTTAGCTTTAATGTAAGCTCATTTGCATAGAAATGACAGTAAATGTTTGTTTCTTTTCAAACAGAACTTTCTTGACCATGCTACTTGCTTGAAAGATCTGGGAGCACATGGAATACAGTACAAACCATGCTTATAGCAAGGAGAAGCCAGGTGAGAAATCTGCTTTCTTTCAAGTTGGGCGCTCACTTTGATCTGAATGAGGACTGCTGGCACAGCATTTAGGCGACAGGTGGAATCTTGGTCATGCTCTGGTTTCTCTTCAGAACGAACAAATCTTTCGCCTTTTATTAAAGATTTCTGTGGAGAGGAGCAAAACTGAGTTTTATCTCAATTTTTGCATGCCCCATATTATTGGGGTTTCTTTTATCAGTTTAAAGACAGAACGAGTGTGCTTTCTTGTTAGCTTTAATGTAAGTTTATTTGCATAACAATGACTATAAATGTCTGTTTCTTTTCAAGCAGAACTTTCTTGACCATACTAATTGCTTGAAAGATCTGGGAGCACATGGAAAAGAGTACAAACCATGTTTATAGCAAGGGGAAGCCTGGTGAGAAATCTGCTTTCTTTCATTCAAATTGGGTGCTCACTTTGATCTGAATGAGAACTGCTGGCATGGCACTCAGGCGACAGGTGGAATCTTGGTCATGCTCTGGTTTCTCTTCAGAACTAACAAATATTTCGCCTTTTATTAAAGATTTCCGTGGAGAGGAGCAAAACTGAGTTTTATCTCAATTTTTGCATGCCCCATATTATTGGGGTTTCTTTTATCAGTTTAAAGACAGAACGAGTGTGCTTTCTTGTTAGCTTTAATGTAAGTTTATTTGCATAACAATGACAGTAAATGTTTGTTTCTTTTCAAACAGAACTTTCTTGACCATGCTACTTGCTTGAAAGATCTGGGAGCACATGGAAAACAGTACAAACCATGCAGTATCACAAGAGCCTTTATTTGATCTTTCATGAAGATAGAGCAGAATTGAGGACACGTCAACAATTTCTGCCGAAGGTGGTTCATCTTTCCACATGGTGCCTTTGGCCACTGACACCTTCGTTGAGTCAAAGTCTCTGGCTGTGGTCAGAACTTTGAAAATTTATGTCACCAGAACGGTTCAGATTAGGAAAACAGAGGCTCTGTTTGTCCTGTATGCTCCCATCAGGATTGGGTGTCCTGCTTCCATGTAGACCATTATGCGCTGGATCTGTGGTAAGATTCAGCATGCTCGTTCCACGGCAGGATTGCCGTTACTGAAGTAGGTGAAGACCCATTCTACTAGAAAGGTGGGTTCATCCTTGGCAGCTGGTCGGGGAGTCTCGGCATTGCAACTTTGCCGAGCAGCTATTTAGTAAACACTTTTGCTAAGTTTTACAAGTTTGATACCTTGGCTGATGATAACCTTAAGTTGGGTCATTCGGTGCTGCAGAGTCGTACGCACTCTCCCACCCGTTCAAGAGCTTTGGTATAACCCCATGGTTCTTAATGTGACCCCAGCATCCTCTAGGTCGTATGAGAAAATAGGATTTTAATACCTACCGGTAAATCCTTTTCTCTTAGTCTGTAGAGGATGCTGGGCACCCGTCCCAGTCCATACTGTGTCTGCAGTTATTACTTGTGGTTATACACATGTTGTGTTATGGTTCTGGTCAGCTTTTTGCTGCAATTGTTCATGCCGTTGGCTTGTGTTCTGTTGAATGCCACTTTCTGCGGCATGCTTAAGGTGTGAGCTGGTAAGATGCTCACCTTAGTTTAACAATAAATCCTTTCCTCGAAATGTCCGTCTCCCTGGGCACAGTTCCTATAACTGGAGTCTGGAGGAGGGGCATAGAGGGAGGAGCCAGTTCACACCCTTTGAAAGTCTTAAAGTGCCCATGTCTCTTGCGGATCCCGTCTATACCCCATGGTTCTTAATGTGACCCCAGCATCCTCTACGGACTAAGAGAAAAGAATGCCCTTGCGCACTATCCTGACTTCTCCTCCCGTCTGCTTACTTTGTGCCTTCCAACGCACAATGCGAACTACAGGTGGTGCTGCAGGGCCCACACCCTTTTACTTGCCTTACAGAACAGCTCTGGAGCTGTTACAGTGCCCAGCTGCTGCAAGAAATCAGCTTGAATGCTTCAGGGGATGGGGCATGGCCAACATGAGCCCCACACCAAAGGAGGGTGGGGGTGTTTAATGTGAACTAGGGGTCATCCAAGCACTGCAAAAGGCCGCCATGCCCTGCATGCCCCTTTTCTCTTTTCATATGCAGATGAGGGTTCCAGTCAACTTTGGCCCACTGCTTGGATAACATCACCGTATGCAAATCCGTCTGCTGCAGACCTTCCCCCAGGAATGCTTGTACTAGTTGTTGCATATGGTGCTTCAGTATTAGGCAGCCTTCCGCCCTCCCATGTTCATCTGAAAAGATGTGGTCTCCCTGCAGTTGTTGTCCCCAGACGAGAGTTCCCTTGTGCTTCCTCAGTTGAATCTCCTTAACTTGACGGGGGAGGGGCTGCCCGAGCAGCCACCCTCCCCAGCCCTATCCCAACTCATCCTTATTTTGCATATGAGATCTCTTGATCATGAAGATTGTTCTCACAGGGTGAGGTTCATCCATTATATTTTAAAATAGGAAGGTACAAATTACATATTTGAATTGCATCTATGTGCTGGATTCAAATGTCCCCCCCCCCCTTCCTTTCTCAATTGTGCCCGTCAGCAGCTATTCTAAGGTTGCTGCCAATGGGTGTGACACATTAATTTCTTCTGTGGGGTACACTGGACTCCACAAGGATTCACATTGGGGTGTAGAGTAGGATCTTGATCTGAGGCACCAACCGGCTCAAAGCTTTTGACTGTTCCCAAGAAGCTCAGTGCATTCTCCTCTATAACCCCGCTTCCATGAACAGGGAGCTCAGTTTGTAGTTGGTGCCTTCAGTAGCAGGCCACTTAACAGGGGCCTGCCTCAAGCAGCCTATTCTTAGCTATTAATTTTGACAAGAAAAGAAGAACTTGTTTTATGAGAATCTACAAGGGCTGCAGCAGGCTAGGTCTAATAGACATCTTTACTGCAGCTTCATCACTCCCAGCGGCGCTGTATACTCCCGTGCCCTGGTTGCTGGGTCACTGCAGCGGAGGCTCCGGTTTCATCCTAAGGTCAGTCACACACACACCACCCTTCCGGATCACGAGGCCGCTGATGAAGGGGAGCGAGGCCGTAGGGGGTGGGCCGTGTGCGCACTGCGGTGGATACTGATTACTGGGCAGCCGCTCCACTAGCCACCAGGTACAGTTAAGGAGCACAGGTCTGGGGGTTTTTCTCCTATATTAACCCAATTTTGTACTGCCCGCAGCGCATTGTGATAGGTAATAGGGCCTGATTCAGGTTGGATTGCAATCACAATAAGCGATCCAACTGCAAAAATTGCTAAGAGCATACGCATGTGCCTGCATTTTCTGCGGCACCCCGCAGAGAATGTGATCGCCTCTGCCTGTCAATCGGGGCGGGGAAGGGGGGGAGAGGTGGGTCAGCAACACTCCATTTCCAAGTCAGAGATGGAGCGGTGCGGGGGCAAGGCTTCAAAATGGGGTCTGCAACAGAGGAGACACAGGAGGCATGGTCACAGCGGCTGTATGACATCACATTCAGCCGCTGTGATCACAAAAATGGTGGCGGCTTCCTGCGCGCACATACAGTCTGCCCCAGCAGGAGCCTACACCATTTTTTATGATCACGCTGAACTGCAGTGCGACTGCAATTACAGCATGGTCAAGAAGGGAGGCGTCATGCTGGGTGGCCATGCCCTGTCACTGTGCAGGAGCCAGCACCGCTCACACACTAGTCCCCGGGTGCAGCCCCCAACCCCCGGGACACCCGGAGCAACAAAATGTAGATTCAGGCCACCAGGCCACGCCCCTACCTATGAAACCATGCCTCCTTTTTACCATTGCGCTGCTTATCTGCGCGCACTGCATTACAATCTCCCTCGCCACCTCTCTGGGTGTCACCAGTGATAGTGACACCTCTGCCATGCTTGTAGCAGCTGGTCCTAAGATCTACGCCTCAAACCCTGAGTGTTTGCCCTTGTGACTTGTTGATCATCATAGCGAAGCATATGCTTACAGAAAACTGCAGGGGCTTAGATTGAAAATAAAAAAATTGATGGGTATAAGGTAGAGAGGAGCGGGTTCGGTTCTCCGAGAACCGAATTCCCCACAAACTCCACGTGGTTTACACTGGTCCAAGGCAGGCTCGGTTGTTCCCGCCTGACTCGGAAAACCTGAACAAGGGAAAATGTCATCATCCCGCTGTCGGATTCTCGCGAGATTCGGATTCCATATAAAGAGCTGCGCGTTGCTGCCATTTTTACTCGTGCATTGAAGAGAGAGCGGAGAGGACGTGGCTATGTTCTCTCAGTGGAAATCTCAATATCAGTGCTCAGTATCAGTGGTTACTTATTGCTGCTCAGTAATACTAGTAGTGTGTCTCTCCTGCTCAGTGTCAGTTCTCAGTAGTATCCTCATCAGTGCTCAGTATCACTGCTCATTGTCTTGTGCTGCATTGTGGTGCTCAGCATACTACAGTACATTACTAATAGTCCAGTGCTGCATCTTGCTGCTCAGTGTCAGTTCTAGTATCCTCATCAGTGCTCACTATCACTGCTCATTACATTGTGGTGTTCTGTATACTACAGTAACATAGTAATATAGTAACATAGTTTTTGAGGTTGAATAGAGGCAAATTGCCCATCGTGTTCAACCTGTTTTAAGTTGTGATGATTCTACATACTTGCTGAATAATGTTTTATGACTAGTTAGCTACTATAACTCATGTTACCCCCGGATTAACCATGTTGATATTTTAAGTATTATAACCTTGGATAGCTTTTTCATTCAGAAATGTATCCATTCCTTTTTTAAATCCAATTACAGAGTCCGCCATTACCACCTTCCCTGGCAGGGAATTCCACATCCTGATTGCCCTAACAGTGAAGAATCCTTTCCTCCATTGCGTTCTGAACTTTCCTCCAGTCGCAGCGAGTGACCACGTGTTCTTTTAATAAATAATTCCTCTGATAACTCTTTGTTATGTATCTTTACATATTTGAAGATATTAATAATATCTCCTCTTAGGCACCTCTTTTCTAGTGTATAAATATTCAGCCTAGTAAGTCTTTCCTTATAGTCAAGTACTTTTAGGCCTTTAATCAATTTAGTCTTCAGGATCTCTTACACTTCCATGAGCAGCAGAGTAGTGCAATGGAAGCATGCTGGGCCCATACCCCAGAGGTCGATTGATCGAAACTATCCTCTGCTATGTGCATTTTTTTTTTTATAATTAAAGTAATCAAAAACTGGGATTGATATTTTGGCTCTTTTATTTTTACTTAAAGTACAATAACTTTTATCATTTTAATTTGTTTTAATAGTATATTGACAGCATTGTTTTCTTTAAAAAATCCACTTAATTTTCTTTACCCTATTACTGAAATGGTAATTGACAAAAACAAACTACATTGTCACCAGAAGAGCAATGCAAAATGTACAAGTGATATATGAAAATCATCTTCCATCTTGAATTTCAATGATGCATTGGGACAACAATTTGTGAGAAACATCTTCACCCATAAAGAAAGATTTTCTTAATTCCTTACCTGTGTGCTGATTAGATATCACCTTGTTTTCACATTAAACAGACTTCCCCATGAGGAAGCAGCAATGATGCAGTGACGTTTCCTGGTGTCAACCTGTATTATTTCAGTAGACATTGAAATGAGGATGCATCTTTGATGCCTTTCCAATGAAGCAAGTTTAATTCAGTAATAGGTGAAAAACCATTCCTACAAAGGTGTTAATCAGAGACTTGGCTTTGTGGACACTTTTCAGAGAGCAAATTTGTTAGCATAAACATAAAATCAGAAAATGAAGAGCTGTTTAATCACTCA
The DNA here is from genome assembly GCF_028390025.1 of Pseudophryne corroboree. Classification (NCBI taxonomy): domain Eukaryota; kingdom Metazoa; phylum Chordata; class Amphibia; order Anura; family Myobatrachidae; genus Pseudophryne; species Pseudophryne corroboree. The sequence goes on from NW_026970459.1 coordinate 205,396, forward strand.
ATTGTACTTTTCTGCCAGCATAATTTTTTTTCTCTGCAACCCACTGCTAAATTGTGCTTCCTAGCTGTTTTTTTATAAAATCACTTAATCAAATCTAACTCTGATTACATCAGAGAAGGCCAGGTACCCTACACCATAAGGGGGTTTTTTGAAATTTTGACTTGTCTACTTAAAGATCACCAAAATCTGATTACAAGGTCAATTACATCCCTGGGTGGGATTGAACCACCAACCTTTTGGTTAATAGCCAAACATGCTAACCGATTGCGCCACAGAGACACCTTGCAAAAGTCAATACTGACAAAGGCTAATAAGCATTCATCTAGAACGTTTCCTAGAAAAACTTTAAAAAGTCAATAATCTGGAGAATTTTTGTAAGAAACACATTGGTACTTTCCCATGATGAGTGAGTGCTTCAGGATTTCTTGCACTTACATGGGCTATTAACCAAAAGGTTGGTGGTTCAATCCCACCCAGGGATGTAATTGACCTTGTCAACAGATTTTGGTGATCTTTAAGAAGACAAGTCAAAATTTCATACCCCCTCTTATGGTGTAGGGTACCTGGCCTTCTCTGACGTAATCAGAGTTAGATTTAATTAAGTGATTTTATAAAAAACAGCTAGGAAGCACAATTTAGCAGTGGGTTGCAGAGAAAAAAATAACATTTTAAACCTACCGGTAATTTTTTTTTCTCGTAGTCCGTAGAGGATGATGGGGACTCCGTAAGGACCATGGGGGATAGACGGGCTCCGCAGCAGACATGGGCACTTTAAAAAAGACTTTTGATCTGGGTGTGCACTGGCTCCTCCCTCTATGCCCCTCCTCCATACCTCAGTTAGAGAAACTGTGCCCAGAGGAGACGGACAGTACGAGGAAAGGATTTTTGTTAATCCAAGGTCAAGATTCATACCAGCCACACCAATCACACCGTATAACTTGTGATATACTACCCAGTTAACAGTATGAAAACAACATAGCATCAGTCCAAGACCGATGAAAACTAACATATAACCCTTATGTAAGCAATAACTATATACAAGTCTTGCAGAAGTAGACCGCACTTGGGACGGGCACCCAGCATCCTCTACGGACTACGAGAAAAAGATTTACCGGTAGGTTTAAAATCTTATTTTCTCTTACGTCCTAGAGGATGCTGGGGACTCCGTAAGGACCATGGGGATTATACCAAAGCTCCCAAACGGGCAGGAGAGTGCGGATGACTCTGCAGCACTGATTGAGCAAACAGGAGGTCCTCCTCAGCCAGGGTATCAAACTTATAGAACTTTGCAAAGGTGTTTGAACCAACTTTGACCCACTGCATGGATGACATCACCATATGCAAATCCATCTGCGGCAGGCCTTCCCCCAGGAATGCTTGAACTAGTTGTTGCATTTGGTTTGTTGTTTGGGGGTGCTTCAGTATTAGGCAGCCTTCTGCCCTCCCATGTTCATCTGAAAATATGTGTTCTCCCTGCAGTTGTTGTCCCCAGATGAGAGTTCCCTTGTGCTGCCTCAGTTGAATCTCCTTTACTTGACAGAGATGTGCCTGAGCAGCGGCCCTCCCCAGCCCTATCCCAAATCATACTTATTTTGCATAGGAGATACCATGGTCATGAAGATTGTTCTCCCAGGGTTAGGTTCATTCATTGCATTCTGGGTATGCTGACCCCTGTGATTTCCCCAAATGTGGGAAACTCAACTGCATTATTTGTGGTAGTGGGGGACTGTGTTTGTGCTTTCCTCTGGTCAGCTCTGGTAAAAGTCAGATTTCTTTGTCTCAGATCTTCCTCTAGCCTTGTTCTTCTTTCGAGAGTTCCCTTGTGCTGCCTCAGTTGGATCTCCTTCACTTGACAGGGGGGTGCCCGAGCAGCGACCCTCCCCAGCTCTAGCCCAACTCCTACTTACCTGCCAGGTGAGATACTATGATCATGAAGATGCTTCTCCCAGGGCAAGGCTCACCCATTGCACTCTGGGTGTGCTGCCCCTGCGATTTCCCCAAATGTGGGAAACTTGACTGCATAATTTGTGTTTCCCCTGGTCGGCTCTCATATAATTCAGATCTCTTTGTCTCAGGTCTCTCTCCAGCCTAGTTTGCTGTCTGTTTCCACTTCTTTTTTCTTGAGCCCCTCCCTTCTATACCCTTGTGCACTATCCTGACTTCTCCCGTCTGCTTACTTTGTGCCTTCCAACGCACAATGCAAACTACAGGTAGTGCTGCAGGGCCCACACCCTTTTACTTGCTTTACAGAGCAGCTCTGGAGCTGTTACAGCTCTGGAGCTGTCACAATGTTTTATGACTAGTTAACTACTACAACTCATGTTCCCCCTGGATTAACCATGTTGATATTTTAAGTATTATAACCTTGGATAGCTTTTTCATTCAGAAATGTATCCATTCCTTTTTTAAATCCAATTACAGAGTCCACCATTACCACCTTCCCTGGCAGGGAATTCCACATCCTGATTGCCCTAACAGTGAAGATCATAGTATCTCACCTGGCAGGTAAGTAGGAGTTGGGCTAGAGCTGTGGAGGATTGCTGCTTGGGCACCCCCTGTCAAGTGAAGGAGATCCAACTGAGGCAGCACAAGGGAACTCTCGAAAGAAGAACAAGGCTAGAGGAAGATCTGAGACAAAGAAATCTGACTTTTACCAGAGCTGACCAGAGGAAAGCACAAACACAGTCCCCCACTACCACAAATAATGCAGTCGAGTTTCCCACATTTGGGGAAATCACAGGGGTCAGCATACCCAGAATGCAATGAATGAACCTCACCCTGGGAGAACAATCTTCATGACCATGGTATCTCCTATGCAAAATAAGTATGATTTGGGATAGGGCTGGGGAGGGCCGCTGCTCAGGCACATCTCTGTCAAGTAAAGGAGATTCAACTGAGGCAGCACAAGGGAACTCTCATCTGGGGACAACAACTGCAGGGAGAACACATATTTTCAGATGAACATGGGAGGGCAGAAGGCTGCCTAATACTGAAGCACCCCCAAACAACAAACCAAATGCAACAACTAGTGCAAGCATTCCTGGGGGAAGGCCTGCAGCAGATGGATTTGAATATGGTGATGTCATCCAAGCAGTGGGTCAAAGTTGGCTTCAACCCTCATCTGCTTATGAAAAGAGAAAAGGGGCGTGCAGGGCATGGCAGCCTTTTGCGGTGCTTGGATGACCCCTAGTTCGCATTAAACACCTCCACCCTCCTTCGGTGTGGGGCTCATGTTGGCTATGCCCCAGCCCCTGAAGCATTCAAGCTGATTTCTTGCAGCAGCTGGGCACTGTAACAGCTCCAGAGCTGCTCTGTAAAGCAAGTAAAAGGGTGTGGGCCCTGCAGCACTACCTGTAGTTTGCATTGTGCGTTGGAAGGCACAAAGTAAGCAGACGGGAGAAGTCAGGATAGTGCACAAGGGTATAGAAGGGAGGGGCTCAAGAAAAAAGAAGTGGAAACAGACAGCAAACTAGGCTGGAGAGAGACCTGAGACAAAGAGATCTGAATTATATGAGAGCCGACCAGGGGAAACACAAATTATGCAGTCAAGTTTCCCACATTTGGGGAAATCGCAGGGGCAGCACACCCAGAGTGCAATGGGTGAGCCTTGCCCTGGGAGAAGCATCTTCATGATCATAGTATCTCACCTGGCAGGTAAGTAGTTGTTGTCCCCAGATGAGAGTTCCCTTGTGCTGCCTCAGTTGAATCTCCTTTACTTGACAGGGGGATGCTCGAGCAGCGACCCTCCCCAGCTCTAGCCCAACTCCTACTTACAAACGAAGGACACTAGAATGAAAATTTTAAAGCCTCCTGTTAGTGCTTCATCTACACGTTATAGCCCTGAATTTTCCAATGCCTATCTCTTTGCAAAAGAGAGATATCGGCAAGGAAAAGCTGTATTGTACCTTTGCATTTTTCTCCCAAACGAAAGACACTAGAATGAAAATTTTAAAGCCTCCTGTTAGTGCTTCATCTACACGTTATAGCCCTGCATTTTCCAATGCCTATCTCTTTGCAAAAGAGAGATATCGGCAAGGAAAAGCTGCATTGTACCTTTGCATTTTTCTCCCAAACGAAAGACACTAGAATGAAAATTGTAAAGCCTCCTGTTAGTGCTTCATCTACACGTTATAGCCCTGCATTTTCCAATGCCTAGCTCTTTGCAAAAGAGAGATATTGGCAAGGAAAAGCTGTATTGTACCTTTGCATTTTTCTCCCAAACGAAGGACACTAGATTGAAAATTTTAAAGCCTCCTATTAGTGCTTCATCTACACGTTATAGCCCTGAATTTTCCAATGCCTATCTCTTTGCAAAAGAGAGATATCGGCAAGGAAAAGCTGCATTGTACTTTTGCATTTTTCTCCCAAACGAAAGACACTAGAATGAAAATTTTAAAGCCTCCTTTTAGTGCTTCATCTACACGTTATAGCCCTGCATTTTCCAATGCCTATCTCTTTGCAAAAGAGAGATATCGGCAAGGAAAAGCTGTATTGTACCTTTGCATTTTTCTCCCAAACGAAAGACACTAGAATGAAAATTGTAAAGCCTCCTGTTAGTGCTTCATCTACACGTAATAGCCCTGAATTTTCCAATGCCTATCTCTTTGCAAAAGAGAGATATCGGCAAGGAAAAACTGTATTGTACCTTTGCATTTTTCTCCCAAACGAAAGACACTAGAATGAAAATTTTAAAGCCTCCTGTTAGTGCTTCATCTACACGTTATAGCCCTGAATTTTCCAATGCCTAGCTCTTTGCAAAAGAGAGATATCGGCAAGGAAAAGCTGTATTGTACCTTTGCATTTTTCTCCCAAACGAAGGACACTAGAATGAAAATTTTAAAGCCTCCTGTTAGTGCTTCATCTACACGTTATAGCCCTGAATTTTCCAATGCCTATCTCTTTGCAAAAGAGAGATATCGGCAAGGAAAAGCTGTATTGTACCTTTGCATTTTTCTCCCAAACGAAAGACACTAGAATGAAAATTTTAAAGCCTCCTGTTAGTGCTTCATCTACACGTTATAGCCCTGAATTTTCCAATGCCTATCTCTGTGCAAAAGAGAGATATCGGCAAGGAAATGCTGTATTGTACCTTTGCATTTTTCTCCCAAACGAAAGACACTAGAATGAAAATTTTAAAGCCTCCTGTTAGTGCTTCATCTACACGTTATAGCCCTGCATTTTCCAATGCCTATCTCTTTGCAAAAGAGAGATATCGGCAAGGAAATGCTGCATTGTACCTTTGCATTTTTCTCCCAAACGAAAGACACTAGAATGAAAATTGTAAAGCCTCCTGTTAGTGCTTCATCTACACGTTATAGCCCTGCATTTTCCAATGCCTAGCTCTTTGCAAAAGAGAGATATTGGCAAGAAAAGCTGTATTGTACCTTTGCATTTTTCTCCCAAACGAAGGACACTAGATTGAAAATTTTAAAGCCTCCTATTAGTGCTTCATCTACACGTTATAGCCCTGAATTTTCCAATGCCTATCTCTTTGCAAAAGAGAGATATCGGCAAGGAAAAGCTGCATTGTACTTTTGCATTTTTCTCCCAAACGAAAGACACTAGAATGAAAATGTTAAAGCCTCCTTTTAGTGCTTCATCTACACGTAATAGTCCTGAATTTTCAAATGCCTATCTCTTTGCAAAAGAGAGATATCGGCAAGGAAATGCTGTATTGTACCTTTGCATTTTTCTCCCAAACGAAAGACACTAGAATGAAAATTTTAAAGCCTCCTGTTAGTGCTTCATCTACACGTTATAGCCCTGCATTTTCCAATGCCTATCTCTTTGCAAAAGAGAGATATCGGCAAGGAAAAGCTGTATTGTACCTTTGCATTTTTCTCCCAAACGAAAGACACTAGAATGAAAATTTTAAAGCCTCCTGTTAGTGCTTCATCTACACGTTATAGCCCTGAATTTTCCAATGCCTATCTCTTTGCAAAAGAGAGATATCGGCAAGGAAAAGCTGTATTGTACCTTTGCATTTTTCTCCCAAACGAAAGACACTAGAATGAAAATTTTAAAGCCTCCTGTTAGTGCTTCATCTACACGTTATAGCCCTGCATTTTCCAATGCCTATCTCTTTGCAAAAGAGAGATATCGGCAAGGAAAAGCTGCATTGTACCTTTGCATTTTTCTCCCAAACGAAAGACACTAGAATGAAAATTGTAAAGCCTCCTGTTAGTGCTTCATCTACACGTTATAGCCCTGCATTTTCCAATGCCTAGCTCTTTGCAAAAGAGAGATATCGGCAAGGAAATGCTGTATTGTACCTTTGCATTTTTCTCCCAAACGAAAGACACTAGAATGAAAATTTTAAAGCCTCCTGGTAGTGCTTCATCTACACGTTATAGCCCTGAATTTTCCAATGCCTATCTCTTTGCAAAAGAGAGATATCGGCAAGGAAAAACTGTATTGTACCTTTGCATTTTTCTCCCAAACGAAAGACACTAGAATGAAAATTTTAAAGCCTCCTGTTAGTGCTTCATCTACACGTTATAGCCCTGAATTTTCCAATGCCTAGCTCTTTGCAAAAGAGAGATATTGGCAAGGAAAAGCTGTATTGTACCTTTGCATTTTTCTCCCAAACGAAGGACACTAGATTGAAAATTTTAAAGCCTCCTATTAGTGCTTCATCTACACGTTATAGCCCTGAATTTTCCAATGCCTATCTCTTTGCAAAAGAGAGATATCGGCAAGGAAAAGCTGTATTGTACCTTTGCATTTTTCTCCCAAACGAAGGACACTAGAATGAAAATTTTAAAGCCTCCTGTTAGTGCTTCATCTACACGTTATAGCCCTGAATTTTCCAATGCCTATCTCTTTGCAAAAGAGAGATATCGGCAAGGAAAAGCTGTATTGTACCTTTGCATTTTTCTCCCAAACGAAAGACACTAGAATGAAAATTTTAAAGCCTCCTGTTAGTGCTTCATCTACACGTTATAGCCCTGCATTTTCCAATGCCTATCTCTTTGCAAAAGAGAGATATCGGCAAGGAAAAGCTGCATTGTACCTTTGCATTTTTCTCCCAAACGAAAGACACTAGAATGAAAATTGTAAAGCCTCCTGTTAGTGCTTCATCTACACGTTATAGCCCTGCATTTTCCAATGCCTAGCTCTTTGCAAAAGAGAGATATTGGCAAGGAAAAGCTGTATTGTACCTTTGCATTTTTCTCCCAAACGAAGGACACTAGATTGAAAATTTTAAAGCCTCCTATTAGTGCTTCATCTACACGTTATAGCCCTGAATTTTCCAATGCCTATCTCTTTGCAAAAGAGAGATATCGGCAAGGAAAAGCTGCATTGTACTTTTGCATTTTTCTCCCAAACGAAAGACACTAGAATGAAAATTTTAAAGCCTCCTTTTAGTGCTTCATCTACACGTTATAGCCCTGCATTTTCCAATGCCTATCTCTTTGCAAAAGAGAGATATCGGCAAGGAAAAGCTGTATTGTACCTTTGCATTTTTCTCCCAAACGAAAGACACTAGAATGAAAATTGTAAAGCCTCCTGTTAGTGCTTCATCTACACGTTATAGCCCTGAATTTTCCAATGCCTATCTCTTTGCAAAAGAGAGATATCGGCAAGGAAAAACTGTATTGTACCTTTGCATTTTTCTCCCAAACGAAAGACACTAGAATGAAAATTTTAAAGCCTCCTGTTAGTGCTTCATCTACACGTTATAGCCCTGAATTTTCCAATGCCTAGCTCTTTGCAAAAGAGAGATATCGGCAAGGAAAAGCTGTATTGTACCTTTGCATTTTTCTCCCAAACGAAGGACACTAGAATGAAAATTTTAAAGCCTCCTGTTAGTGCTTCATCTACACGTTATAGCCCTGAATTTTCCAATGCCTATCTCTTTGCAAAAGAGAGATATCGGCAAGGAAAAGCTGTATTGTACCTTTGCATTTTTCTCCCAAACGAAAGACACTAGAATGAAAATTTTAAAGCCTCCTGTTAGTGCTTCATCTACACGTTATAGCCCTGAATTTTCCAATGCCTATCTCAGTGCAAAAGAGAGATATCGGCAAGGAAATGCTGTATTGTACCTTTGCATTTTTCTCCCAAACGAAAGACACTAGAATGAAAATTTTAAAGCCTCCTGTTAGTGCTTCATCTACACGTTATAGCCCTGCATTTTCCAATGCCTATCTCTTTGCAAAAGAGAGATATCGGCAAGGAAATGCTGCATTGTACCTTTGCATTTTTCTCCCAAACGAAAGACACTAGAATGAAAATTGTAAAGCCTCCTGTTAGTGCTTCATCTACACGTTATAGCCCTGCATTTTCCAATGCCTAGCTCTTTGCAAAAGAGAGATATTGGCAAGGAAAAGCTGTATTGTACCTTTGCATTTTTCTCCCAAACGAAGGACACTAGATTGAAAATTTTAAAGCCTCCTATTAGTGCTTCATCTACACGTTATAGCCCTGAATTTTCCAATGCCTATCTCTTTGCAAAAGAGAGATATCGGCAAGGAAAAGCTGCATTGTACTTTTGCATTTTTCTCCCAAACGAAAGACACTAGAATGAAAATTTTAAAGCCTCCTTTTAGTGCTTCATCTACACGTAATAGTCCTGAATTTTCCAATGCCTATCTCTTTGCAAAAGAGAGATATCGGCAAGGAAATGCTGTATTGTACCTTTGCATTTTTCTCCCAAACGAAGGACACTAGATTGAAAATTTTAAAGCCTCCTATTAGTGCTTCATCTACACGTTATAGCCCTGAATTTTCCAATGCCTATCTCTTTGCAAAAGAGAGATATCGGCAAGGAAAAGCTGCATTGTACTTTTGCATTTTTCTCCCAAACGAAAGACACTAGAATGAAAATTTTAAAGCCTCCTTTTAGTGCTTCATCTACACGTAATAGTCCTGAATTTTCCAATGCCTATCTCTTTGCAAAAGAGAGATATCGGCAAGGAAATGCTGTATTGTACCTTTGCATTTTTCTCCCAAACGAAAGACACTAGAATGAAAATTTTAAAGCCTCCTGTTAGTGCTTCATCTACACGTTATAGCCCTGCATTTTCCAATGCCTATCTCTTTGCAAAAGAGAGATATCGGCAAGGAAAAGCTGCAATGTACTTTTGCATTTTTCTCCCAAACGAAAGACACTAGAATGAAAATTTTAAAGCCTCCTTTTAGTGCTTCATCTACACGTAATAGTCCTGAATTTTCCAATGCCTATCTCTTTGCAAAAGAGAGATATCGGCAAGGAAATGCTGTATTGTACCTTTGCATTTTTCTCCCAAACGAAAGACACTAGAATGAAAATTTTAAAGCCTCCTGTTAGTGCTTCATCTACACGTTATAGCCCTGCATTTTCCAATGCCTATCTCTTTGCAAAAGAGAGATATCGGCAAGGAAAAGCTGTATTGTACCTTTGCATTTTTCTCCCAAACGAAAGACACTAGAATGAAAATTGTAAAGCCTCCTGTTAGTGCTTCATCTACACGTTATAGCCCTGAATTTTCCAATGCCTATCTCTTTGCAAAAGAGAGATATCGGCAAGGAAAAACTGTATTGTACCTTTGCATTTTTCTCCCAAACGAAAGACACTAGATTGAAAATTTTAAAGCTTCCTATTAGTGCTTCATCTACACGTTATAGCCCTGAATTTTCCAATGCCTATCTCTTTGCAAAAGAGAGATATCGGCAAGGAAAAGCTGTATTGTACTTTTGCATTTTTCTCCCAAACGAAGGACACTAGAATGAAAATTTTAAAGCCTCCTGTTAGTGCTTAATCTACACGTTATAGCCCTGAATTTTCCAATGCCTATCTCTTTGCAAAAGAGAGATATCGGCAAGGAAAAGCTGTATTGTACCTTTGCATTTTTCTCCCAAACGAAAGACACTAGAATGAAAATTTTAAAGCCTCCTGTTAGTGCTTCATCTACACGTTATAGCCCTGCATTTTCCAATGCCTATCTCTTTACAAAAGAGAGATATCGGCAAGGAAAAGCTGCATTGTACCTTTGCATTTTTCTCCCAAACGAAAGACACTAGAATGAAAATTGTAAAGCCTCCTGTTAGTGCTTCATCTACACGTTATAGCCCTGCATTTTCCAATGCCTAGCTCTTTGCAAAAGAGAGATATTGGCAAGGAAAAGCTGTATTGTACCTTTGCATTTTTCTCCCAAACGAAGGACACTAGATTGAAAAATTTTAAAGCCTCCTATTAGTGCTTCATCTACACGTTATAGCCCTGAATTGTCCAATGCCTAGCTCTTTGCAAAAGAGAGATATTGGCAAGGAAAAGTTGTATTGTACCTTTGCATTTTTCTCCCAAACGAAGGACACTAGATTGAAAATTTTAAAGCCTCCTATTAGTGCTTCATCTACACGTTATAGCCCTGAATTTTCCAATGCCTATCTCTTTGCAAAAGAGAGATATCGGCAAGGAAAAGCTGCATTGTACTTTTGCATTTTTCTCCCAAACGAAAGACACTAGAATGAAAATTTTAAAGCCTCCTTTTAGTGCTTCATCTACACGTAATAGTCCTGAATTTTCCAATGCCTATCTCTTTGCAAAAGAGAGATATCGGCAAGGAAATGCTGTATTGTACCTTTGCATTTTTCTCCCAAACGAAAGACACTAGAATGAAAATTTTAAAGCCTCCTGTTAGTGCTTCATCTACACGTTATAGCCCTGCATTTTCCAATGCCTATCTCTTTGCAAAAGAGAGATATCGGCAAGGAAAAGCTGTATTGTACCTTTGCATTTTTCTCCCAAACGAAAGACACTAGAATGAAAATTGTAAAGCCTCCTGTTAGTGCTTCATCTACACGTTATAGCCCTGAATTTTCCAATGCCTATCTCTTTGCAAAAGAGAGATATCGGCAAGGAAAAACTGTATTGTACCTTTGCATTTTTCTCCCAAACGAAAGACACTAGAATGAAAATTGTAAAGCCTCCTGTTAGTGCTTCATCTACACGTTATAGCCCTGCATTTTCCAATGCCTAGCTCTTTGCAAAAGAGAGATATTGGCAAGGAAAAGCTGTATTGTACCTTTGCATTTTTCTCCCAAACGAAGGACACTAGATTGAAAATTTTAAAGCCTCCTATTAGTGCTTCATCTACACGTTATAGCCCTGAATTTTCCAATGCCTATCTCTTTGCAAAAGAGAGATATCGGCAAGGAAAAGCTGCAATGTACTTTTGCATTTTTCTCCCAAACGAAAGACACTAGAATGAAAATTTTAAAGCCTCCTTTTAGTGCTTCATCTACACGTAATAGTCCTGAATTTTCCAATGCCTATCTCTTTGCAAAAGAGAGATATCGGCAAGGAAATGCTGTATTGTACCTTTGCATTTTTCTCCCAAACGAAAGACACTAGAATGAAAATTTTAAAGCCTCCTGTTAGTGCTTCATCTACACGTTATAGCCCTGCATTTTCCAATGCCTATCTCTTTGCAAAAGAGAGATATCGGCAAGGAAAAGCTGTATAGTACCTTTGCATTTTTCTCCCAAACGAAAGACACTAGAATGAAAATTGTAAAGCCTCCTGTTAGTGCTTCATCTACACGTTAAAGCCCTGAATTTTCCAATGCCTATCTCTTTGCAAAAGAGAGATATCGGCAAGGAAAAACTGTATTGTACCTTTGCATTTTTCTCCCAAACGAAAGACACTAGAATGAAAATTTTAAAGCCTCCTGTTAGTGCTTCATCTACACGTTATAGCCCTGAATTTTCCAAAGCCTAGCTCTTTGCAAAAGAGAGATATTGGCAAGGAAAAGCTGTATTGTACCTTTGCATTTTTCTCCCAAACGAAGGACACTAGATTGAAAATTTTAAAGCCTCCTATTAGTGCTTCATCTACACGTTATAGCCCTGAATTTTCCAATGCCTATCTCTTTGCAAAAGAGAGATATCGGCAAGGAAAAGCTGTATTGTACCTTTACATTTTTCTCCCAAACGAAGGACACTAGAATGAAAATTTTAAAGCCTCCTGTTAGTGCTTCATCTACACGTTATAGCCCTGAATTTTCCAATGCCTATCTCTTTGCAAAAGAGAGATATCGGCAAGGAAAAGCTGCATTGTACCTTTGCATTTTTCTCCCAAACGAAAGACACTAGAATGAAAATTGTAAAGCCTCCTGTTAGTGCTTCATCTACACGTTATAGCCCTGCATTTTCCAATGCCTAGCTCTTTGCAAAAGAGAGATATTGGCAAGGAAAAGCTGTGTTGTACCTTTGCATTTTTCTCCCAAACGAAGGACACTAGATTGAAAATTTTAAAGCCTACTATTAGTGCTTCATCTACACGTTATAGCCCTGAATTTTCCAATGCCTAGCTCTTTGCAAAAGAGAGATATTGGCAAGGAAAAGCTGAATTGTACCTTTGCATTTTTCTCACAAACGAAGGACACTAGATTGAAAATTTTAAAGCCTCCTATTAGTGCTTCATCTACACGTTATAGCCCTGAATTTTCCAATGCCTATCTCTTTGCAAAAGAGAGATATCGGCAAGGAAAAGCTGCATTGTACTTTTGCATTTTTCTCCCAAACGAAAGACACTAGAATGAAAATTTTAAAGCCTCCTTTTAGTGCTTCATCTACACGTAATAGTCCTGAATTTTCCAATGCCTATCTCTTTGCAAAAGAGAGATATCGGCAAGGAAATGCTGTATTGTACCTTTGCATTTTTCTCCCAAACGAAAGACACTAGAATGAAAATTTTAAAGCCTCCTGTTAGTGCTTCATCTACACGTTATAGCCCTGCATTTTCCAATGCCTATCTCTTTGCAAAAGAGAGATATCGGCAAGGAAAAGCTGTATTGTACCTTTGCATTTTTCTCCCAAACGAAAGACACTAGAATGAAAATTGTAAAGCCTCCTGTTAGTTCTTCATCTACACGTTATAGCCCTGAATTTTCCAATGCCTATCTCTTTGCAAAAGAGAGATATCGGCAAGGAAAAGCTGCATTGTACTTTTGCATTTTTCTCCCAAACGAAAGACACTAGAATGAAAATTTTAAAGCCTCCTTTTAGTGCTTCATCTACACGTAATAGTCCTGAATTTTCCAATGCCTATCTCTTTGCAAAAGAGAGATATCGGCAAGGAAATGCTGTATTGTACCTTTGCATTTTTCTCCCAAACGAAAGACACTAGAATGAAAATTTTAAAGCCTCCTGTTAGTGCTTCATCTACACGTTATAGCCCTGCATTTTCCAATGCCTATCTCTTTGCAAAAGAGAGATATCGGCAAGGAAAAGCTGCAATGTACTTTTGCATTTTTCTCCCAAACGAAAGACACTAGAATGAAAATTTTAAAGCCTCCTTTTAGTGCTTCATCTACACGTAATAGTCCTGAATTTTCCAATGCCTATCTCTTTGCAAAAGAGAGATATCGGCAAGGAAATGCTGTATTGTACCTTTGCATTTTTCTCCCAAACGAAAGACACTAGAATGAAAATTTTAAAGCCTCCTGTTAGTGCTTCATCTACACGTTATAGCCCTGCATTTTCCAATGCCTATCTCTTTGCAAAAGAGAGATATCGGCAAGGAAAAGCTGTATTGTACCTTTGCATTTTTCTCCCAAACGAAAGACACTAGAATGAAAATTGTAAAGCCTCCTGTTAGTGCTTCATCTACACGTTATAGCCCTGAATTTTCCAATGCCTATCTCTTTGCAAAAGAGAGATATCGGCAAGGAAAAACTGTATTGTACCTTTGCATTTTTCTCCCAAACGAAGGACACTAGATTGAAAATTTTAAAGCTTCCTATTAGTGCTTCATCTACACGTTATAGCCCTGAATTTTCCAATGCCTATCTCTTTGCAAAAGAGAGATATCGGCAAGGAAAAGCTGTATTGTACTTTTGCATTTTTCTCCCAAACGAAGGACACTAGAATGAAAATTTTAAAGCCTCCTGCTAGTGCTTCATCTACACGTTATAGCCCTGAATTTTCCAATGCCTATCTCTTTGCAAAAGAGAGATATCGGCAAGGAAAAGCTGTATTGTACCTTTGCATTTTTCTCCCAAACGAAAGACACTAGAATGAAAATTTTAAAGCCTCCTGTTAGTGCTTCATCTACACGTTATAGCCCTGCATTTTCCAATGCCTATCTCTTTACAAAAGAGAGATATCGGCAAGGAAAAGCTGCATTGTACCTTTGCATTTTTCTCCCAAACGAAAGACACTAGAATGAAAATTGTAAAGCCTCCTGTTAGTGCTTCATCTACACGTTATAGCCCTGCATTTTCCAATGCCTAGCTCTTTGCAAAAGAGAGATATTGGCAAGGAAAAGCTGTATTGTACCTTTGCATTTTTCTCCCAAACGAAGGACACTAGATTGAAAAATTTTAAAGCCTCCTATTAGTGCTTCATCTACACGTTATAGCCCTGAATTTTCCAATGCCTAGCTCTTTGCAAAAGAGAGATATTGGCAAGGAAAAGCTGTATTGTACCTTTGCATTTTTCTCCCAAACGAAGGACACTAGATTGAAAATTTTAAAGCCTCCTATTAGTGCTTCATCTACACGTTATAGCCCTGAATTTTCCAATGCCTATCTCTTTGCAAAAGAGAGATATCGGCAAGGAAAAGCTGCAATGTACTTTTGCATTTTTCTCCCAAACGAAAGACACTAGAATGAAAATTTTAAAGCCTCCTTTTAGTGCTTCATCTACACGTAATAGTCCTGAATTTTCCAATGCCTATCTCTTTGCAAAAGAGAGATATCGGCAAGGAAATGCTGTATTGTACCTTTGCATTTTTCTCCCAAACGAAAGACACTAGAATGAAAATTTTAAAGCCTCCTGTTAGTGCTTCATCTACACGTTATAGCCCTGCATTTTCCAATGCCTATCTCTTTGCAAAAGAGAGATATCGGCAAGGAAAAGCTGTATTGTACCTTTGCATTTTTCTCCCAAACGAAAGACACTAGAATGAAAATTGTAAAGCCTCCTGTTAGTGCTTCATCTACACGTTATAGCCCTGAATTTTCCAATGCCTATCTCTTTGCAAAAGAGAGATATCGGCAAGGAAAAACTGTATTGTACCTTTGCATTTTTCTCCCAAACGAAGGACACTAGATTGAAAATTTTAAAGCTTCCTATTAGTGCTTCATCTACACGTTATAGCCCTGAATTTTCCAATGCCTATCTCTTTGCAAAAGAGAGATATCGGCAAGGAAAAGCTGTATTGTACTTTTGCATTTTTCTCCCAAACGAAGGACACTAGAATGAAAATTTTAAAGCCTCCTGTTAGTGCTTCATCTACACGTTATAGCCCTGAATTTTCCAATGCCTATCTCTTTGCAAAAGAGAGATATCGGCAAGGAAAAGCTGTATTGTACCTTTGCATTTTTCTCCCAAACGAAAGACACTAGAATGAAAATTTTAAAGCCTCCTGTTAGTGCTTCATCTACACGTTATAGCCCTGCATTTTCCAATGCCTATCTCTTTACAAAAGAGAGATATCGGCAAGGAAAAGCTGCATTGTACCTTTGCATTTTTCTCCCAAACGAAAGACACTAGAATGAAAATTGTAAAGCCTCCTGTTAGTGCTTCATCTACACGTTATAGCCCTGCATTTTCCAATGCCTAGCTCTTTGCAAAAGAGAGATATCGGCAAGGAAATGCTGTATTGTACCTTTGCATTTTTCTCCCAAACGAAAGACACTAGAATGAAAATTTTAAAGCCTCCTGTTAGTGCTTCATCTACACGTTATAGCCCTGCATTTTCCAATGCCTATCTCTTTGCAAAAGAGAGATATCGGCAAGGAAAAGCTGTATTGTACCTTTGCATTTTTCTCCCAAACGAAAGACACTAGAATGAAAATTGTAAAGCCTCCTGTTAGTGCTTCATCTACACGTTATAGCCCTGAATTTTCCAATGCCTATCTCTTTGCAAAAGAGAGATATCGGCAAGGAAAAACTGTATTGTACCTTTGCATTTTTCTCCCAAACGAAAGACACTAGAATGAAAATTGTAAAGCCTCCTGTTAGTGCTTCATCTACACGTTATAGCCCTGCATTTTCCAATGCCTAGCTCTTTGCAAAAGAGAGATATTGGCAAGGAAAAGCTGTATTGTACCTTTGCATTTTTCTCCCAAACGAAGGACACTAGATTGAAAATTTTAAAGCCTCCTATTAGTGCTTCATCTACACGTTATAGCCCTGAATTTTCCAATGCCTATCTCTTTGCAAAAGAGAGATATCGGCAAGGAAAAGCTGCAATGTACTTTTGCATTTTTCTCCCAAACGAAAGACACTAGAATGAAAATTTTAAAGCCTCCTTTTAGTGCTTCATCTACACGTAATAGTCCTGAATTTTCCAATGCCTATCTCTTTGCAAAAGAGAGATATCGGCAAGGAAATGCTGTATTGTACCTTTGCATTTTTCTCCCAAACGAAAGACACTAGAATGAAAATTTTAAAGCCTCCTGTTAGTGCTTCATCTACACGTTATAGCCCTGCATTTTCCAATGCCTATCTCTTTGCAAAAGAGAGATATCGGCAAGGAAAAGCTGTATAGTACCTTTGCATTTTTCTCCCAAACGAAAGACACTAGAATGAAAATTGTAAAGCCTCCTGTTAGTGCTTCATCTACACGTTAAAGCCCTGAATTTTCCAATGCCTATCTCTTTGCAAAAGAGAGATATCGGCAAGGAAAAACTGTATTGTACCTTTGCATTTTTCTCCCAAACGTGACCTTCGTTTGGGAGAAAAATGCAAAGGTACAAGACAGCTTTTCCTTGCCAATATCTCTCTTTTGCAAAGAGCTGCGCATTGGAAAATTCAGGGCTATGTCGTGTAGATGATGGCCTAACAGGAGGCTTTAAAATTTTCTTTCTAGTGTCCTTCGTTTGGGAGAAAAATGCAATGGTACAAGACAGCTTTTCCTTGCCAATATCTCTCTTTTGCAAAGAGCTGCGCATTGGAAAATTCAGGGCTATGTCGTGTAGATGATGGCCTAACAGGAGGCTTTAAAATTTTCTTTCTAGTGACCTTCGTTTGGGAGAAAAATGCAAAGGTACAAGACAGCTTTTCCTTGCCAATATCTCTCTTTTGCAAAGAGCTGCGCATTGGAAAATTCAGGGCTATGTCGTGTAGATGATGGCCTAACAGGAGGCTTTAAAATTTTCTTTCTAGTGACCTTCGTTTGGGAGAAAAATGCAAAGGTACAAGACAGCTTTTCCTTGCCAATATCTCTCTTTTGCAAAGAGCTGCGCATTGGAAAATTCAGGGCTATGTCGTGTAGATGATGGCCTAACAGGAGGCTTTAAAATTTTCTTTCTAGTGCCCTTCGTTTGGGAGAAAAATGCAATGGTACAAGACAGCTTTTCCTTGCCAATATCTCTCTTTTGCAAAGAGCTACGCATTGGAAAATTCAGGGCTATGTCGTGTAGATGATGGCCTAACGAGGCTTTAAAATTTTCTTTCTAGTGACCTTCGTTTGGTAGAAAAATGCAAAGGTACAAGACAGCTTTTCCTTGCCAATATCTCTCTTTTGCAAAGAGCTGCGCATTGGAAAATTCAGGGCTATGTCGTGTAGATGATGGCCTAACAGGAGGCTTTAAAATATTCTTTCTAGTGTCCTTCGTTTGGGAGAAAAATGCAATGGTACAAGACAGCTTTTCCTTGCCAATATCTCTCTTTTGCAAAGAGCTGCGCATTGGAAAATTCAGGGCTATGTCGTGTAGATGATGGCCTAACAGGAGGCTTTAAAATTTTCTTTCTAGTGACCTTCGTTTGGGAGAAAAATGCAAAGGTACAAGACAGCTTTTCCTTGCCAATATCTCTCTTTTGCAAAGAGCTGCGCATTGGAAAATTCAGGGCTATGTCGTGTAGATGATGGCCTAACAGTAGGCTTTAAAATTTTCTTTCTAGTGTCCTTCGTTTGGGAGAAAAATGCAAAGGTACAAGACAGCTTTTCCTTGCCAATATCTCTCTTTTGCAAAGAGCTGCGCATTGGAAAATTCAGGGCTATGTCGTGTAGATGATGGCCTAACAGGAGGCTTTAAAATGTTCTTTCTAGTGTCCTTCGATTGGGAGAAAAATGCAATGGTACAAGACAGCTTTTCCTTGCCAATATCTCTCTTTTGCAAAGAGCTGCGCATTGGAAAATTCAGGGCTATGTCGTGTAGATGATGGCCTAACAGGAGGCTTTAAAATTTTCTTTCTAGTGTCCTTCGTTTGGGAGAAAAATGCAATGGTACAAGACAGCTTTTCCTTGCCAATATCTCTCTTTTGCAAAGAGCTGCGCATTGGAAAATTCAGGGCTATGTCGTGTAGATGATGGCCTAAAAGGAGGCTTTAAAATTTTCTTTCTAGTGTCCTTCGTTTGGGAGAAAAATGCAATGGTACAAGACAGCTTTTCCTTGCCAATATCTCTCTTTTGCAAAGAGCTGCGCATTGGAAAATTCAGGGCTATGTCGTGTAGATGATGGCCTAACAGGAGGCTTTAAAATTTTCTTTCTAGTGTCCTTCGTTTGGGAGAAAAATGCAATGGTACAAGACAGCTTTTCCTTGCCAATATCTCTCTTTTGCAAAGAGATAGGCATTGGAAAATTCAGGGCTATAACGTGTAGATGAAGCACTAACAGGAGGCTTTAAAATTTTCATTCTAGTGTCCTTCGTTTGGGAGAAAAATGCAAAGGTACAATACAGCTTTTCCTTGCCGATATCTCTCTTTTGCAAAGAGATAGGCATTGGAAAATTCAGGGCTATAACGTGTAGATGAAGCACTAATAGGAGGCTTTAAAATTTTCAATCTAGTGTCCTTCGTTTGGGAGAAAAATGCAAAGGTACAATACAGCTTTTCCTTGCCAATATCTCTCTTTTGCAAAGAGCTAGGCTTTGGAAAATTCAGGGCTATAACGTGTAGATGAAGCACTAACAGGAGGCTTTAAAATTTTCA
Source organism: Pseudophryne corroboree (assembly GCF_028390025.1). Classification (NCBI taxonomy): domain Eukaryota; kingdom Metazoa; phylum Chordata; class Amphibia; order Anura; family Myobatrachidae; genus Pseudophryne; species Pseudophryne corroboree. The sequence continues at coordinate 224,264 of NW_026970459.1, forward strand.
TTCTAGTGTCTTTCGTTTGGGAGAAAAATGCAAAGGTACAATACAGTTTTTCCTTGCCGATATCTCTCTTTTGCAAAGAGATAGGCATTGGAAAATTCAGGGCTTTAACGTGTAGATGAAGCACTAACAGGAGGCTTTACAATTTTCATTCTAGTGTCTTTCGTTTGGGAGAAAAATGCAAAGGTACTATACAGCTTTTCCTTGCCGATATCTCTCTTTTGCAAAAAGATAGGCATTGGAAAATGCAGGGCTATAACGTGTAGATGAAGCACTAACAGGAGGCTTTAAAATTTTCATTCTAGTGTCTTTCGTTTGGGAGAAAAATGCAAAGGTACAATACAGCATTTCCTTGCCGATATCTCTCTTTTGCAAAGAGATAGGCATTGGAAAATTCAGGACTATTACGTGTAGATGAAGCACTAAAAGGAGGCTTTAAAATTTTCATTCTAGTGTCTTTCGTTTGGGAGAAAAATGCAAAAGTACATTGCAGCTTTTCCTTGCCGATATCTCTCTTTTGCAAAGAGATAGGCATTGGAAAATTCAGGGCTATAACGTGTAGATGAAGCACTAATAGGAGGCTTTAAAATTTTCAATCTAGTGTCCTTCGTTTGGGAGAAAAATGCAAAGGTACAATACAGCTTTTCCTTGCCAATATCTCTCTTTTGCAAAGAGCTAGGCATTGGAAAATGCAGGGCTATAACGTGTAGATGAAGCACTAACAGGAGGCTTTACAATTTTCATTCTAGTGTCTTTCGTTTGGGAGAAAAATGCAAAGGTACAATACAGTTTTTCCTTGCCGATATCTCTCTTTTGCAAAGAGATAGGCATTGGAAAATTCAGGGCTATAACGTGTAGATGAAGCACTAACAGGAGGCTTTACAATTTTCATTCTAGTGTCTTTCGTTTGGGAGAAAAATGCAAAGGTACAATACAGCTTTTCCTTGCCGATATCTCTCTTTTGCAAAGAGATAGGCATTGGAAAATGCAGGGCTATAACGTGTAGATGAAGGACTAACAGGAGGCTTTAAAATTTTCATTCTAGTGTCTTTCGTTTGGGAGAAAAATGCAAAGGTACAATACAGCATTTCCTTGCCGATATCTCTCTTTTGCAAAGAGATAGGCATTGGAAAATTCAGGACTATTACGTGTAGATGAAGCACTAAAAGGAGGCTTTAAAATTTTCATTCTAGTGTCTTTCGTTTGGGAGAAAAATGCAAAAGTACAATGCAGCTTTTCCTTGCCGATATCTCTCTTTTGCAAAGAGATAGGCATTGGAAAATTCAGGGCTATAACGTGTAGATGAAGCACTAATAGGAGGCTTTAAAATTTTCAATCTAGTGTCCTTCGTTTGGGAGAAAAATGCAAAGGTACAATACAACTTTTCCTTGCCAATATCTCTCTTTTGCAAAGAGCTAGGCATTGGACAATTCAGGGCTATAACGTGTAGATGAAGCACTAATAGGAGGCTTTAAAATTTTTCAATCTAGTGTCCTTCGTTTGGGAGAAAAATGCAAAGGTACAATACAGCTTTTCCTTGCCAATATCTCTCTTTTGCAAAGAGCTAGGCATTGGAAAATGCAGGGCTATAACGTGTAGATGAAGCACTAACAGGAGGCTTTACAATTTTCATTCTAGTGTCTTTCGTTTGGGAGAAAAATGCAAAGGTACAATGCAGCTTTTCCTTGCCGATATCTCTCTTTTGTAAAGAGATAGGCATTGGAAAATGCAGGGCTATAACGTGTAGATGAAGCACTAACAGGAGGCTTTAAAATTTTCATTCTAGTGTCTTTCGTTTGGGAGAAAAATGCAAAGGTACAATACAGCTTTTCCTTGCCGATATCTCTCTTTTGCAAAGAGATAGGCATTGGAAAATTCAGGGCTATAACGTGTAGATTAAGCACTAACAGGAGGCTTTAAAATTTTCATTCTAGTGTCCTTCGTTTGGGAGAAAAATGCAAAAGTACAATACAGCTTTTCCTTGCCGATATCTCTCTTTTGCAAAGAGATAGGCATTGGAAAATTCAGGGCTATAACGTGTAGATGAAGCACTAATAGGAAGCTTTAAAATTTTCAATCTAGTGTCTTTCGTTTGGGAGAAAAATGCAAAGGTACAATACAGTTTTTCCTTGCCGATATCTCTCTTTTGCAAAGAGATAGGCATTGGAAAATTCAGGGCTATAACGTGTAGATGAAGCACTAACAGGAGGCTTTACAATTTTCATTCTAGTGTCTTTCGTTTGGGAGAAAAATGCAAAGGTACAATACAGCTTTTCCTTGCCGATATCTCTCTTTTGCAAAGAGATAGGCATTGGAAAATGCAGGGCTATAACGTGTAGATGAAGCACTAACAGGAGGCTTTAAAATTTTCATTCTAGTGTCTTTCGTTTGGGAGAAAAATGCAAAGGTACAATACAGCATTTCCTTGCCGATATCTCTCTTTTGCAAAGAGATAGGCATTGGAAAATTCAGGACTATTACGTGTAGATGAAGCACTAAAAGGAGGCTTTAAAATTTTCATTCTAGTGTCTTTCGTTTGGGAGAAAAATGCAAAAGTACATTGCAGCTTTTCCTTGCCGATATCTCTCTTTTGCAAAGAGATAGGCATTGGAAAATGCAGGGCTATAACGTGTAGATGAAGCACTAACAGGAGGCTTTAAAATTTTCATTCTAGTGTCTTTCGTTTGGGAGAAAAATGCAAAGGTACAATACAGCATTTCCTTGCCGATATCTCTCTTTTGCAAAGAGATAGGCATTGGAAAATTCAGGACTATTACGTGTAGATGAAGCACTAAAAGGAGGCTTTAAAATTTTCATTCTAGTGTCTTTCGTTTGGGAGAAAAATGCAAAAGTACAATGCAGCTTTTCCTTGCCGATATCTCTCTTTTGCAAAGAGATAGGCATTGGAAAATTCAGGGCTATAACGTGTAGATGAAGCACTAATAGGAGGCTTTAAAATTTTCAATCTAGTGTCCTTCGTTTGGGAGAAAAATGCAAAGGTACAATACAGCATTTCCTTGCCGATATCTCTCTTTTGCAAAGAGATAGGCATTGGAAAATTCAGGACTATTACGTGTAGATGAAGCACTAAAAGGAGGCTTTAAAATTTTCATTCTAGTGTCTTTCGTTTGGGAGAAAAATGCAAAAGTACAATGCAGCTTTTCCTTGCCGATATCTCTCTTTTGCAAAGAGATAGGCATTGGAAAATTCAGGGCTATAACGTGTAGATGAAGCACTAATAGGAGGCTTTAAAATTTTCAATCTAGTGTCCTTCGTTTGGGAGAAAAATGCAAAGGTACAATACAGCTTTTCCTTGCCAATATCTCTCTTTTGCAAAGAGCTAGGCATTGGAAAATGCAGGGCTATAACGTGTAGATGAAGCACTAACAGGAGGCTTTACAATTTTCATTCTAGTGTCTTTCGTTTGGGAGAAAAATGCAAAGGTACAATGCAGCATTTCCTTGCCGATATCTCTCTTTTGCAAAGAGATAGGCATTGGAAAATGCAGGGCTATAACGTGTAGATGAAGCACTAACAGGAGGCTTTAAAATTTTCATTCTAGTGTCTTTCGTTTGGGAGAAAAATGCAAAGGTACAATACAGCATTTCCTTGCCGATATCTCTCTTTTGCACTGAGATAGGCATTGGAAAATTCAGGGCTATAACGTGTAGATGAAGCACTAACAGGAGGCTTTAAAATTTTCATTCTAGTGTCTTTCGTTTGGGAGAAAAATGCAAAGGTACAATACAGCTTTTCCTTGCCGATATCTCTCTTTTGCAAAGAGATAGGCATTGGAAAATTCAGGGCTATAACGTGTAGATGAAGCACTAACAGGAGGCTTTAAAATTTTCATTCTAGTGTCCTTCGTTTGGGAGAAAAATGCAAAGGTACAATACAGCTTTTCCTTGCCGATATCTCTCTTTTGCAAAGAGCTAGGCATTGGAAAATTCAGGGCTATAACGTGTAGATGAAGCACTAACAGGAGGCTTTAAAATTTTCATTCTAGTGTCTTTCGTTTGGGAGAAAAATGCAAAGGTACAATACAGTTTTTCCTTGCCGATATCTCTCTTTTGCAAAGAGATAGGCATTGGAAAATTCAGGGCTATAACGTGTAGATGAAGCACTAACAGGAGGCTTTACAATTTTCATTCTAGTGTCTTTCGTTTGGGAGAAAAATGCAAAGGTACAATACAGCTTTTCCTTGCCGATATCTCTCTTTTGCAAAGAGATAGGCATTGGAAAATGCAGGGCTATAACGTGTAGATGAAGCACTAAAAGGAGGCTTTAAAATTTTCATTCTAGTGTCTTTCGTTTGGGAGAAAAATGCAAAAGTACAATGCAGCTTTTCCTTGCCGATATCTCTCTTTTGCAAAGAGATAGGCATTGGAAAATTCAGGGCTATAACGTGTAGATGAAGCACTAATAGGAGGCTTTAAAATTTTCAATCTAGTGTCCTTCGTTTGGGAGAAAAATGCAAAGGTACAATACAGCTTTTCCTTGCCAATATCTCTCTTTTGCAAAGAGCTAGGCATTGGAAAATGCAGGGCTATAACGTGTAGATGAAGCACTAACAGGAGGCTTTACAATTTTCATTCTAGTGTCTTTCGTTTGGGAGAAAAATGCAAAGGTACAATGCAGCTTTTCCTTGCCGATATCTCTCTTTTGCAAAGAGATAGGCATTGGAAAATGCAGGGCTATAACGTGTAGATGAAGCACTAACAGGAGGCTTTAAAATTTTCATTCTAGTGTCTTTCGTTTGGGAGAAAAATGCAAAGGTACAATACAGCTTTTCCTTGCCGATATCTCTCTTTTGCAAAGAGATAGGCATTGGAAAATTCAGGGCTATAACGTGTAGATGAAGCACTAACAGGAGGCTTTAAAATTTTCATTCTAGTGTCCTTCGTTTGGGAGAAAAATGCAAAGGTACAATACAGCTTTTCCTTGCCGATATCTCTCTTTTGCAAAGAGATAGGCATTGGAAAATTCAGGGCTATAACGTGTAGATGAAGCACTAATAGGAGGCTTTAAAATTTTCAATCTAGTGTCCTTCGTTTGGGAGAAAAATGCAAAGGTACAATACAGCTTTTCCTTGCCAATATCTCTCTTTTGCAAAGAGCTAGGCATTGGAAAATTCAGGGCTATAACGTGTAGATGAAGCACTAACAGGAGGCTTTAAAATTTTCATTCTAGTGTCTTTCGTTTGGGAGAAAAATGCAAAGGTACAATACAGTTTTTCCTTGCCGATATCTCTCTTTTGCAAAGAGATAGGCATTGGAAAATTCAGGGCTATAACGTGTAGATGAAGCACTACCAGGAGGCTTTAAAATTTTCATTCTAGTGTCTTTCGTTTGGGAGAAAAATGCAAAGGTACAATACAGCATTTCCTTGCCGATATCTCTCTTTTGCAAAGAGCTAGGCATTGGAAAATGCAGGGCTATAACGTGTAGATGAAGCACTAACAGGAGGCTTTACAATTTTCATTCTAGTGTCTTTCGTTTGGGAGAAAAATGCAAAGGTACAATGCAGCTTTTCCTTGCCGATATCTCTCTTTTGCAAAGAGATAGGCATTGGAAAATGCAGGGCTATAACGTGTAGATGAAGCACTAACAGGAGGCTTTAAAATTTTCATTCTAGTGTCTTTCGTTTGGGAGAAAAATGCAAAGGTACAATACAGCTTTTCCTTGCCGATATCTCTCTTTTGCAAAGAGATAGGCATTGGAAAATTCAGGGCTATAACGTGTAGATGAAGCACTAACAGGAGGCTTTAAAATTTTCATTCTAGTGTCTTTCGTTTGGGAGAAAAATGCAAAGGTACAATACAGCTTTTCCTTGCCGATATCTCTCTTTTGCAAAGAGATAGGCATTGGAAAATGCAGGGCTATAACGTGTAGATGAAGCACTAACAGGAGGCTTTAAAATTTTCATTCTAGTGTCTTTCGTTTGGGAGAAAAATGCAAAGGTACAATACAGCATTTCCTTGCCGATATCTCTCTTTTGCAAAGAGATAGGCATTTGAAAATTCAGGACTATTACGTGTAGATGAAGCACTAAAAGGAGGCTTTAACATTTTCATTCTAGTGTCTTTCGTTTGGGAGAAAAATGCAAAAGTACAATGCAGCTTTTCCTTGCCGATATCTCTCTTTTGCAAAGAGATAGGCATTGGAAAATTCAGGGCTATAACGTGTAGATGAAGCACTAATAGGAGGCTTTAAAATTTTCAATCTAGTGTCCTTCGTTTGGGAGAAAAATGCAAAGGTACAATACAGCTTTTCTTGCCAATATCTCTCTTTTGCAAAGAGCTAGGCATTGGAAAATGCAGGGCTATAACGTGTAGATGAAGCACTAACAGGAGGCTTTACAATTTTCATTCTAGTGTCTTTCGTTTGGGAGAAAAATGCAAAGGTACAATGCAGCATTTCCTTGCCGATATCTCTCTTTTGCAAAGAGATAGGCATTGGAAAATGCAGGGCTATAACGTGTAGATGAAGCACTAACAGGAGGCTTTAAAATTTTCATTCTAGTGTCTTTCGTTTGGGAGAAAAATGCAAAGGTACAATACAGCATTTCCTTGCCGATATCTCTCTTTTGCACAGAGATAGGCATTGGAAAATTCAGGGCTATAACGTGTAGATGAAGCACTAACAGGAGGCTTTAAAATTTTCATTCTAGTGTCTTTCGTTTGGGAGAAAAATGCAAAGGTACAATACAGCTTTTCCTTGCCGATATCTCTCTTTTGCAAAGAGATAGGCATTGGAAAATTCAGGGCTATAACGTGTAGATGAAGCACTAACAGGAGGCTTTAAAATTTTCATTCTAGTGTCCTTCGTTTGGGAGAAAAATGCAAAGGTACAATACAGCTTTTCCTTGCCGATATCTCTCTTTTGCAAAGAGCTAGGCATTGGAAAATTCAGGGCTATAACGTGTAGATGAAGCACTAACAGGAGGCTTTAAAATTTTCATTCTAGTGTCTTTCGTTTGGGAGAAAAATGCAAAGGTACAATACAGTTTTTCCTTGCCGATATCTCTCTTTTGCAAAGAGATAGGCATTGGAAAATTCAGGGCTATTACGTGTAGATGAAGCACTAACAGGAGGCTTTACAATTTTCATTCTAGTGTCTTTCGTTTGGGAGAAAAATGCAAAGGTACAATACAGCTTTTCCTTGCCGATATCTCTCTTTTGCAAAGAGATAGGCATTGGAAAATGCAGGGCTATAACGTGTAGATGAAGCACTAAAAGGAGGCTTTAAAATTTTCATTCTAGTGTCTTTCGTTTGGGAGAAAAATGCAAAAGTACAATGCAGCTTTTCCTTGCCGATATCTCTCTTTTGCAAAGAGATAGGCATTGGAAAATTCAGGGCTATAACGTGTAGATGAAGCACTAATAGGAGGCTTTAAAATTTTCAATCTAGTGTCCTTCGTTTGGGAGAAAAATGCAAAGGTACAATACAGCTTTTCCTTGCCAATATCTCTCTTTTGCAAAGAGCTAGGCATTGGAAAATGCAGGGCTATAACGTGTAGATGAAGCACTAACAGGAGGCTTTACAATTTTCATTCTAGTGTCTTTCGTTTGGGAGAAAAATGCAAAGGTACAATGCAGCTTTTCCTTGCCGATATCTCTCTTTTGCAAAGAGATAGGCATTGGAAAATGCAGGGCTATAACGTGTAGATGAAGCACTAACAGGAGGCTTTAAAATTTTCATTCTAGTGTCTTTCGTTTGGGAGAAAAATGCAAAGGTACAATACAGCTTTTCCTTGCCGATATCTCTCTTTTGCAAAGAGATAGGCATTGGAAAATTCAGGGCTATAACGTGTAGATGAAGCACTAACAGGAGGCTTTAAAATTTTCATTCTAGTGTCCTTCGTTTGGGAGAAAAATGCAAAGGTACAATACAGCTTTTCCTTGCCGATATCTCTCTTTTGCAAAGAGATAGGCATTGGAAAATTCAGGGCTATAACGTGTAGATGAAGCACTAATAGGAGGCTTTAAAATTTTCAATCTAGTGTCCTTCGTTTGGGAGAAAAATGCAAAGGTACAATACAGCTTTTCCTTGCCAATATCTCTCTTTTGCAAAGAGCTAGGCATTGGAAAATTCAGGGCTATAACGTGTAGATGAAGCACTAACAGGAGGCTTTAAAATTTTCATTCTAGTGTCTTTCGTTTGGGAGAAAAATGCAAAGGTACAATACAGTTTTTCCTTGCCGATATCTCTCTTTTGCAAAGAGATAGGCATTGGAAAATTCAGGGCTATAACGTGTAGATGAAGCACTAACAGGAGGCTTTAAAATTTTCATTCTAGTGTCTTTCGTTTGGGAGAAAAATGCAAAGGTACAATACAGCATTTCCTTGCCGATATCTCTCTTTTGCAAAGAGCTAGGCATTGGAAAATGCAGGGCTATAACGTGTAGATGAAGCACTAACAGGAGGCTTTACAATTTTCATTCTAGTGTCTTTCGTTTGGGAGAAAAATGCAAAGGTACAATGCAGCTTTTCCTTGCCGATATCTCTCTTTTGCAAAGAGATAGGCATTGGAAAATGCAGGGCTATAACGTGTAGATGAAGCACTAACAGGAGGCTTTAAAATTTTCATTCTAGTGTATTTCGTTTGGGAGAAAAATGCAAAGGTACAATACAGCTTTTCCTTGCCGATATCTCTCTTTTGCAAAGAGATAGGCATTGGAAAATTCAGGGCTATAACGTGTAGATGAAGCACTAACAGGAGGCTTTAAAATTTTCATTCTAGTGTCTTTCGTTTGGGAGAAAAATGCAAAGGTACAATACAGCTTTTCCTTGCCGATATCTCTCTTTTGCAAAGAGATAGGCATTGGAAAATGCAGGGCTATAACGTGTAGATGAAGCACTAACAGGAGGCTTTAAAATTTTCATTCTAGTGTCTTTCGTTTGGGAGAAAAATGCAAAGGTACAATACAGCATTTCCTTGCCGATATCTCTCTTTTGCAAAGAGATAGGCATTTGAAAATTCAGGACTATTACGTGTAGATGAAGCACTAAAAGGAGGCTTTAACATTTTCATTCTAGTGTCTTTCGTTTGGGAGAAAAATGCAAAAGTACAATGCAGCTTTTCCTTGCCGATATCTCTCTTTTGCAAAGAGATAGGCATTGGAAAATTCAGGGCTATAACGTGTAGATGAAGCACTAATAGGAGGCTTTAAAATTTTCAATCTAGTGTCCTTCGTTTGGGAGAAAAATGCAAAGGTACAATACAGCTTTTCCTTGCCAATATCTCTCTTTTGCAAAGAGCTAGGCATTGGAAAATGCAGGGCTATAACGTGTAGATGAAGCACTAACAGGAGGCTTTACAATTTTCATTCTAGTGTCTTTCGTTTGGGAGAAAAATGCAAAGGTACAATGCAGCATTTCCTTGCCGATATCTCTCTTTTGCAAAGAGATAGGCATTGGAAAATGCAGGGCTATAACGTGTAGATGAAGCACTAACAGGAGGCTTTAAAATTTTCATTCTAGTGTCTTTCGTTTGGGAGAAAAATGCAAAGGTACAATACAGCATTTCCTTGCCGATATCTCTCTTTTGCACAGAGATAGGCATTGGAAAATTCAGGGCTATAACGTGTAGATGAAGCACTAACAGGAGGCTTTAAAATTTTCATTCTAGTGTCTTTCGTTTGGGAGAAAAATGCAAAGGTACAATACAGCTTTTCCTTGCCGATATCTCTCTTTTGCAAAGAGATAGGCATTGGAAAATTCAGGGCTATAACGTGTAGATGAAGCACTAATAGGAGGCTTTAAAATTTTCAATCTAGTGTCCTTCGTTTGGGAGAAAAATGCAAAGGTACAATACAGCTTTTCCTTGCCAATATCTCTCTTTTGCAAAGAGCTAGGCATTGGAAAATGCAGGGCTATAACGTGTAGATGAAGCACTAACAGGAGGCTTTACAATTTTCATTCTAGTGTCTTTCGTTTGGGAGAAAAATGCAAAGGTACAATGCAGCTTTTCCTTGCCGATATCTCTCTTTTGCAAAGAGATAGGCATTGGAAAATACAGGGCTATAACGTGTAGATGAAGCACTAACAGGAGGCTTTAAAATTTTCATTCTAGTGTCTTTCGTTTGGGAGAAAAATGCAAAGGTACAATACAGCTTTTCCTTGCCGATATCTCTCTTTTGCAAAGAGATAGGCATTGGAAAATTCAGGGCTATAACGTGTAGATGAAGCACTAACAGGAGGCTTTAAAATTTTCATTCTAGTGTCTTTCGTTTGGGAGAAAAATGCAAAGGTACAATACAGCTTTTCCTTGCCGATATCTCTCTTTTGCAAAGAGATAGGCATTGGAAAATGCAGGGCTATAACGTGTAGATGAAGCACTAACAGGAGGCTTTAAAATTTTCATTCTAGTGTCTTTAGTTTGGGAGAAAAATGCAAAGGTACAATACAGCATTTCCTTGCCGATATCTCTCTTTTGCAAAGAGATAGGCATTGGAAAATTCAGGACTATTACGTGTAGATGAAGCACTAAAAGGAGGCTTTAAAATTTTCATTCTAGTGTCTTTCGTTTGGGAGAAAAATGCAAAAGTACAATGCAGCTTTTCCTTGCCGATATCTCTCTTTTGCAAAGAGATAGGCATTGGAAAATTCAGGGCTATAACGTGTAGATGAAGCACTAATAGGAGGCTTTAAAATTTTCAATCTAGTGTCCTTCGTTTGGGAGAAAAATGCAAAGGTACAATACAGCTTTTCTTGCCAATATCTCTCTTTTGCAAAGAGCTAGGCATTGGAAAATGCAGGGCTATAACGTGTAGATGAAGCACTAACAGGAGGCTTTACAATTTTCATTCTAGTGTCTTTCGTTTGGGAGAAAAATGCAAAGGTACAATGCAGCATTTCCTTGCCGATATCTCTCTTTTGCAAAGAGATAGGCATTGGAAAATGCAGGGCTATAACGTGTAGATGAAGCACTAACAGGAGGCTTTAAAATTTTCATTCTAGTGTCTTTCGTTTGGGAGAAAAATGCAAAGGTACAATACAGCATTTCCTTGCCGATATCTCTCTTTTGCACAGAGATAGGCATTGGAAAATTCAGGGCTATAACGTGTAGATGAAGCACTAACAGGAGGCTTTACAATTTTCATTCTAGTGTCTTTCGTTTGGGAGAAAAATGCAAAGGTACAATACAGCTTTTCCTTGCCGATATCTCTCTTTTGCAAAGAGATAGGCATTGGAAAATTCAGGGCTATAACGTGTAGATGAAGCACTAACAGGAGGCTTTAAAATTTTCATTCTAGTGTCCTTCGTTTGGGAGAAAAATGCAAAGGTACAATACAGCTTTTCCTTGCCGATATCTCTCTTTTGCAAAGAGCTAGGCATTGGAAAATTCAGGGCTATAACGTGTAGATGAAGCACTAACAGGAGGCTTTAAAATTTTCATTCTAGTGTCTTTCGTTTGGGAAAAAAATGCAAAGGTACAATACAGTTTTTCCTTGCCGATATCTCTCTTTTGCAAAGAGATAGGCATTGGAAAATTCAGGGCTATAACGTGTAGATGAAGCACTAACAGGAGGCTTTACAATTTTCATTCTAGTGTCTTTCGTTTGGGAGAAAAATGCAAAGGTACAATACAGCTTTTCCTTGCCGATATCTCTCTTTTGCAAAGAGATAGGCATTGGAAAATGCAGGGCTATAACGTGTACATGAAGCACTAAAAGGAGGCTTTAAAATTTTCATTCTAGTGTCTTTCGTTTGGGAGAAAAATGCAAAAGTACAATGCAGCTTTTCCTTGCCGATATCTCTCTTTTGCAAAGAGATAGGCATTGGAAAATTCAGGGCTATAACGTGTAGATGAAGCACTAATAGGAGGCTTTAAAATTTTCAATCTAGTGTCCTTCGTTTGGGAGAAAAATGCAAAGGTACAATACAGCTTTTCCTTGCCAATATCTCTCTTTTGCAAAGAGCTAGGCATTGGAAAATGCAGGGCTATAACGTGTAGATGAAGCACTAACAGGAGGCTTTACAATTTTCATTCTAGTGTCTTTCGTTTGGGAGAAAAATGCAAAGGTACAATGCAGCTTTTCCTTGCCGATATCTCTCTTTTGCAAAGAGATAGGCATTGGAAAATGCAGGGCTATAACGTGTAGATGAAGCACTAACAGGAGGCTTTAAAATTTTCATTCTAGTGTCTTTCGTTTGGGAGAAAAATGCAAAGGTACAATACAGCTTTTCCTTGCCGATATCTCTCTTTTGCAAAGAGATAGGCATTGGAAAATTCAGGGCTATAACGTGTAGATGAAGCACTAACAGGAGGCTTTAAAATTTTCATTCTAGTGTCCTTCGTTTGGGAGAAAAATGCAAAGGTACAATACAGCTTTTCCTTGCCGATATCTCTCTTTTGCAAAGAGATAGGCATTGGAAAATTCAGGGCTATAACGTGTAGATGAAGCACTAATAGGAGGCTTTAAAATTTTCAATCTAGTGTCCTTCGTTTGGGAGAAAAATGCAAAGGTACAATACAGCTTTTCCTTGCCAATATCTCTCTTTTGCAAAGAGCTAGGCATTGGAAAATTCAGGGCTATAACGTGTAGATGAAGCACTAACAGGAGGCTTTAAAATTTTCATTCTAGTGTCTTTCGTTTGGGAGAAAAATGCAAAGGTACAATATAGTTTTTCCTTGCCGATATCTCTCTTTTGCAAAGGCTTCAACCCTCGTCTGCATATGAAAAGAGACAAGGGGCGTGCAGGGCATGGCGGCCTTTTGCGGCGCTTGGATGACCCCTAGTTCGCATTACACACCTCCACCCTCCTTCGGTGTGGGGCTCATGTTGGCTATGCCCCAGCCCCTGAAGCATTCAAGCTGATTTCTTGCAGCAGCTGGGCACTGTAACTGCTCCAGAGACGCTCTGTAAGGCAAGTAAAAGGGTGTGGGCCCTGCAGCACTACCTGTAGTTTGCATTGTGCGCTGGAAGGCACGAAGTAAGCAGACGGGAGAAGTCAGGATAGTGCGCAAGGGCATAGAAGGGAGCGGCTCAAGAAAAGAGAAGTGGAAACAGACAGCAAACTAGGCTGGAGAGAGACCTGAGACAAAGAGATCTGAATTATACGAGAGCCGACCAGGGGAAACACAAATTATGCAGTCAAGTTTCCCACATTTGGGGAAAACGCAGAAGCAGCACACCCAGAGTGCAATGGGTGAGCCTTGCCCTGGGAGAAGCACCTTCATGATCATAGTATCTCACCTGGCAGGTAAGTAGGAGTTGGGCTAGAGCTGGGGAGGGTCGCTGCTCGAGCATCCCCCTGTCAAGTAAAGGAGATTCAACTGAGGCAGCACAAGGGAACTCTCATCTGGGGACAACAACTGCAGGGAGAACACATATTTTCAGATAAAAATCTTGGTCATGCTCTGGTTTCTCTTCAGAACGAACAAATCTTTCGCCTTTTACTAAAGATTTCCGTGGAGAGGAGCAAAACCGAGTTTTATCTCAATTTTTGCATGCCCCATCTTTTTGGGGTTTCTTTTATCGGTTTAAAGATAGAATGAGTGTGCTTTAATGTAAGCTCATTTGCATAGAAATGACAGTAAATGTTTGTTTCTTTTCAAACAGAACTTTCTTGACCATGCTACTTGCTTGAAAGATCTGGGAGCACATGGAATACAGTACAAACCATGCTTATAGCAAGGAGAAGACAGGTGAGAAATCTGCTTTCTTTCAAATTGGGCGCTCACTTTGATCTGAATGAGGACTGCTGGCACGGCACTCAGGCGACAGGTGGAATCTTGGTCATGCTCTGGTTTCTCTTCAGAACGAACAAATCTTTCGCCTTTTACTAAAGATTTCCGTGGAGAGGAGCAAAACTGAGTTTTATCTCAATTTTTGCATGCCCCATATTATTGGGGTTTCTTTTATCGGATTAAAGACAGAACGAGTGTGCTTTCTTGTTAGCTTTAATGTAAGTTTATTTGCATAACAATGACAATAAATGCCTGTTTCTTTTCAAGCAGAACTTTCTTGACCATACTAATTGCTTGAAAGATCTGGGAGCACATGGAAAAGAGTACAAACCATGCTTATAGCAAGGGGAAGCCTGGTGAGAAATCTGCTTTCTTTCTTTCAAATTGGGTGCTCACTTTGAGCTGAATGAGGACTGCTGGCATGGCACTCAGGCGACAGGTGGAATCTTGGTCATGCTCTGGTTTCTCTTCAGAACGAACAAATCTTTCGCCTTTTACTAAAGATTTCCGTGGAGAGGAGCAAAACTGAGTTTTATCTCAATTTTTGCATGCCCCGTCTTATTGGGGTTTCTTTTATCAGTTTAAAGATAGAACGAGTGTGCTTTAATGTAAGCTCATTTGCATAGAAATGACAGTAAATGTTTGTTTCTTTTCAAACAGAACTTTCTTGACTATACTAATTGCTTGAAAGATCTGGGAGCACATGGAAAAGAGTACAAACCATGTTTATAGCAAGGGGAAGCCTGGTGAGAAATCTGCTTTCTTTCTTTCAAAGTTGGTGCTCACTTTGAGCTGAATGAGGACTGCTGGCATGGCACTCAGGCAACAGGTAGAATCTTGGTCATGCTGTGGTTTCTCTTCAGAACGAACAAATCTTTCGCCTTTTACTAAAGATTTCCGTGGAGAGGAGCAAAACTGAGTTTTATCTCAATTTTTGCATGCCCCATCTTATTGGGGTTTTATTTTATCGGTTTAAAGATAGAACGAGTGTGCTTTAATGTAAGCTCATTTGCATAGAAATGACAGTAAATGTTTGTTTCTTTTCAAACAGAACTTTCTTGACCACACTAATTGTTTGAAAGATCTGGGAGCACATGGAAAAGAGTACAAACCATGTTTATAGCAAGGGGAAGCTGTCACAACTGAGGGCCTGAGCTGACGGGAGGCAGCCTCAGTTGTAGGGGCTGAGATGTACCGGAACCTGGGAGGTTGTATCAGACCCCTGGACATGTAAGTAACATAAATAATAAATGCCCGAAGGCGTGACCACGACAACTTGGATAAAAGTCAATGATGTTTATTATGACAACTCCGCAACACAGCAGCAGTAAAAGAAAACGTAAAAGTCAGCAAAGAATAAATACAGTTCCTGGGTACTACAGGATGGCAGGAGCCACAGGGCACTGGTAGTGTGAGATAGTTCTTATGATCTTCTAGATGGAAAGTCCTTACCAGGCCCGACTGTAGCAATGGAGATAACCCAGGATTGTGCCAGCTGGTGTTCCAGGAAAAGCTGGGTTGCTGAAGATAAAACAGCTGCTGTGGATACTGGCTGGAACCTGACTGTTGTTAGCACGTAGTGGATACTGGCTGGAACCAGTTAAATAATAAATGAACTTGGGAGCGATGAAATATGAACTGAAATGTAGAACTTGAGAGCGGAGAAATAATAATACCGGTGGAGAGTGGTAAAGTGTAGAAAGGACTAGAGATGAGCGGGTTCGGTTTCTCTGAATCCGAACCCGCACGAACTTCATGTTTTTTTCACGGGTCCGAGCAGACTCGGATCCTCCCGCCTTGCTCGGTTAACCCGAGCGCGCCCGAACGTCATCATGACGCTGTCGGATTCTCGCGAGACTCGGATTCTATATAAGGAGCCGCGCGTCGCCGCCATTTTCACACGTGCATTGAGATTGATAGGGAGAGGACGTGGCTGGCGTCCTCTCCATTTAGATTAGGGTTGAGAGAGAGAGAGAGAGATTGACCCGAGGCTGTGATACTGTAGAAGAGAGTGCAGAGTTTAGTGACTGACGACCACAGTGACCACCAGACAGTGCAGTTGTTTGTTTTATTTAATATATCCGTTCTCTGCCTGAAAAAAACGATACACACAGTGACTCAGTCACATACCATATCTGTGTGCACTGCTCAGCCCAGTGTGCTGCATCAATGTATATATATATATCTGACTGTGCTCAGCTCACACAGCTTATAATTGTGGGGGAGACTGGGGAGCACTGCAGTGCCAGTTATAGGTTATAGCAGGAGCCAGGAGTACATAATATTATATTAAAATTAAACAGTGCACACTTTTGCTGCAGGAGTGCCACTGCCAGTGTGACTAGTGACCAGTGACCTGACCACCAGTATATATAATATTAGTAGTATACTATCTCTTTATCAACCAGTCTATATTAGCAGCAGACACAGTACAGTGCGGTAGTTCACGGCTGTGGCTACCTCTGTGTCGGCACTCGGCAGCCCGTCCATAATTGTATATACCACCTAACCGTGGTTTTTTTTTCTTTCTTTATAGTCATACTAGTTACGAGTATACTATCTCTTTATCAACCAGTCTATATTAGCAGCAGACACAGTACAGTGCGGCAGTTCACGGCTGTGGCTACCTCTGTGTCGGCACTCGGCAGCCCGTCCATAATTGTATATACCACCTAACCGTGGTTTTTTTTTCTTTCTTTATACATACATACTAGTTACGAGTATACTATCTCTTTATCAACCAGTCTATATTAGCAGCAGACACAGTACAGTGCGGTAGTTCACGGCTGTGGCTACCTCTGTGTCGGCACTCGGCAGCCCGTCCATAATTGTATATACCACCTAACCGTGGTTTTTTTTTCTTTCTTTATACATACATACTAGTTACGAGTATACTATCTCTTTATCAACCAGTCTATATATTAGCAGCAGACACAGTACAGTGCGGTAGTTCACGGCTGTGGCTACCTCTGTGTCGGCACTCGGCAGCCCGTCCATAATTGTATATACCACCTAACCGTGGTTTTTTTTTCTTTCTTTATACATACATACTAGTTACGAGTATACTATCTCTTTATCAACCAGTCTATATATTAGCAGCAGACACAGTACAGTGCGGTAGTTCACGGCTGTGGCTACCTCTGTGTCGGCACTCGGCAGCCCGTCCATAATTGTATATACCACCTAACCGTGGTTTTTTTTTCTTTCTTTATACATACATACTAGTTACGAGTATACTATCTCTTTATCAACCAGTCTATATTAGCAGCAGACACAGTACAGTGCGGTAGTTCACGGCTGTGGCTACCTCTGTGTCGGCACTCGGCAGCCCGTCCATAATTGTATATACCACCTAACCGTGGTTTTTTTTTCTTTCTTTATACATACATACTAGTTACGAGTATACTATCTCTTTATCAACCAGTCTATATATTAGCAGCAGACACAGTACAGTGCGGTAGTTCATGGCTGTGGCTACCTCTGTGTCGGCACTCGGCAGCCCGTCCATAATTGTATATACCACCTAACCGTGGTTTTTTTTTCTTTCTTTATACATACATACTAGTTATGAGTATACTATCTCTTTATCAACCAGTCTATATATTAGCAGCAGACACAGTACAGTGCGGTAGTTCACGGCTGTGGCTACCTCTGTGTCGGCACTCGGCAGCCCGTCCATAATTGTATATACCACCTAACCGTGGTTTTTTTTTCTTTCTTTATACATACATACTAGTTACGAGTATACTATCTCTTTATCAACCAGTCTATATATTAGCAGCAGACACAGTACAGTGCGGTAGTTCACGGCTGTGGCTACCTCTGTGTCGGCACTCGGCAGCCCGTCCATAATTGTATATACCACCTAACCGTGGTTTTTTTTTCTTTCTTTATAGTCATACTAGTTACGAGTATACTATCTCTTTATCAACCAGTCTATATTAGCAGCAGACACAGTACAGTGCGGTAGTTCACGGCTGTGGCTACCTCTGTGTCGGCACTCGGCAGCCCGTCCATAATTGTATATACCACCTAACCGTGGGTTTTTTTTCTTTCTTTATACATACATACTAGTTACGAGTATACTATCTCTTTATCAACCAGTCTATATATTAGCAGCAGACACAGTACAGTGCGGTAGTTCACGGCTGTGGCTACCTCTGTGTCGGCACTCGGCAGCCCGTCCATAATTGTATATACCACCTAACCGTGGTTTTTTTTTCTTTCTTTATACATACATACTAGTTACGAGTATACTATCTCTTTATCAACCAGTCTATATATTAGCAGCAGACACAGTACAGTGCGGTAGTTCACGGCTGTGGCTACCTCTGTGTCGGCACTCGGCAGCCCGTCCATAATTGTATATACCACCTAACCGTGGTTTTTTTTTCTTTCTTTATACATACATACTAGTTACGAGTATACTATCTCTTTATCAACCAGTCTATATATTAGCAGCAGACACAGTACAGTGCGGTAGTTCACGGCTGTGGCTACCTCTGTGTCGGCACTCGGCAGCCCGTCCATAATTGTATACTAGTATCCAATCCATCCATCTCCATTGTTTACCTGAGGTGCCTTTTAGTTGTGCCTATTAAAATATGGAGAACAAAAATGTTGAGGTTCCAAAATTAGGGAAAGATCAAGATCCACTTCCACCTCGTGCTGAAGCTGCTGCCACTAGTCATGGCCGAGACGATGAAATGCCAGCAACGTCGTCTGCCAAGGCCGATGCCCAATGTCATAGTACAGAGCATGTCAAATCCAAAACACCAAATATCAGTAAAAAAAGGACTCCAAAACCTAAAATAAAATTGTCGGAGGAGAAGCGTAAACTTGCCAATATGCCATTTACCACACGGAGTGGCAAGGAACGGCTGAGGCCCTGGCCTATGTTCATGGCTAGTGGTTCAGCTTCACATGAGGATGGAAGCACTCAGCCTCTCGCTAGAAAAATGAAAAGACTAAAGCTGGCAAAAGCAGTAGCACCGCAAAGAACTGTGCGTTCTTCGAAATCCCAAATCCACAAGGAGAGTCCGACTCCAATTGTGTCGGTTGCGATGCCTGACCTTCCCAACACTGGACGTGAAGAGCATGCGCCTTCCACCATTTGCACGCCCCCTGCAAGTGATGGAAGGAGCACCCGCAGTCCAGTTCCTGATAGTCAGATTGAAGATGTCAGTGTTGAAGTACACCAGGATGAGGAGGATATGGGTGTTGCTGGCGCTGGGGAGGAAATTGACCAGGAGGATTCTGATGGTGAGGTGGTTTGTTTAAGTCAGGCACCCGGGGAGACACCTGTTGTCCGTGGTAGGAATATGGCCGTTGACATGCCTGGTGAAAATACCAAAAAAATCAGCTCTTCGGTGTGGAAGTATTTCACCAGAAATGCGGACAACAGGTGTCAAGCCGTGTGTTCCCTTTGTCAAGCTGTAATAAGTAGGGGTAAGGACGTTAACCACCTCGGAACATCCTCCCTTATACGTCACCTGCAGCGCATTCATAATAAGTCAGTGACAAGTTCAAAAACTTTGGGTGACAGCGGAAGCAGTCCACTGACCAGTAAATCCCTTCCTCTTGTAACCAAGCTCACGCAAACCACCCCACCAACTCCCTCAGTGTCAATTTCCTCCTTCCCCAGGAATGCCAATAGTCCTGCAGGCAATGTCACTGGCAATTCTGACGAGTCCTCTCCTGCCTGGGATTCCTCCGATGCATCCTTGCGTGTAACGCCTACTGCTGCTGGCGCTGCTGTTGTTGCTGCTGGGAGTCGATGGTCATCCCAGAAGGGAAGTCGTAAGCACACTTTTACTACTTCCACCAAGCAATTGACTGTCCAACAGTCCTTTGCGAGGAAGATGAAATATCACAGCAGTCATCCTGTTGCAAAGCGGATAACTGAGGCCTTGACAACTATGTTGGTGTTAGACGTGCGTCCGGTATCCGCCGTTAGTTCACAGGGAACTAGACAATTTCTTGAGGTAGTGTGCCCCCGTTACCAAATACCATCTAGGTTCCACTTCTCTAGGCAGGCGATACCGAGAATGTACACGGACGTCAGAAAAAGACTCACCAGTGTCCTAAAAAATGCAGTTGTACCCAATGTCCACTTAACCACGGACATGTGGACAAGTGGAGCAGGGCAGGGTCAGGACTATATGACTGTGACAGCCCACTGGGTAGATGTATGGACTCCCGCCGCAAGAACAGCAGCGGCGGCACCAGTAGCAGCATCTCGCAAACGCCAACTCTTTCCTAGGCAGGCTACGCTTTGTATCACCGGTTTCCAGAATACGCACACAGCTGAAAACCTCTTACGGCAACTGAGGAAGATCATCGCGGAATGGCTTACCCCAATTGGACTCTCCTGTGGATTTGTGGCATCGGACAACGCCAGCAATATTGTGTGTGCATTAAATCTGGGCCAATTCCAGCACGTCCCATGTTTTGCACATACCTTGAATTTGGTGGTGCAGAATTTTTAAAAAAACGACAGGGGCGTGCAAGAGATGCTGTCGGTGGCCAGAAGAATTGCGGGACACTTTCGGCGTACAGGCACCACGTACAGAAAACTGGAGCACCACCAAAAACTACTGAACCTGCCCTGCCATCATCTGAAGCAAGAAGTGGTAACGAGGTGGAATTCAACCCTGTATATGCTTCAGAGGTTGGAGGAGCAGCAAAAGGCCATTCAAGCCTATACAATTGAGCACGATATAGGAGGTGGGATGCACCTGTCTCAAGCGCAGTGGAGAATGATTTCAACGTTGTGCAAGGTTCTGATGCCCTTTGAACTTGCCACACGTGAAGTCAGTTCAGACACTGCCAGCCTGAGTCAGGTCATTCCCCTCATCAGGCTTTTGCAGAAGAAGCTGGAGACATTGAAGGAGGAGCTAACACGGAGCGATTCCGCTAGGCATGTGGGACTTGTGGATGGAGCCCTTAATTCGCTTAGCAAGGATTCACGGGTGGTCAATCTGTTGAAATCAGAGCACTACATTTTGGCCACCGTGCTCGATCCTAGATTTAAAGCCTACCTTGGATCTCTCTTTCCGGCAGACACAAGTCTGCTGGGGTTCAAACACCTGCTGGTGAGTAAATTGTCAAGTCAAGCGGAACGCGACCTGTCAACAACATCTCCTCCTTCACATTCTCCCGCAACTGGGGGTGCGAGGAAAAGGCTCAGAATTCCGAGCCCACCCGCTGGCGGTGATGCAGGGCAGTCTGGAGCGACTGCTGATGCTGACATCTGGTCCGGACTGAAGGACCTGACAACGATTACGGACATGTCGTCTACTGTCACTGCATATGATTCTCTCCCCATTGAAAGAATGGTGGAGGATTATATGAGTGACCGCATCCAAGTAGGCACGTCACACAGTCCGTACTTATACTGGCAGGAAAAAGAGGCAATTTGGAGGCCCTTGCACAAACTGGCTTTATTCTACCTAAGTTGCCCTCCCACAAGTGTGTACTCCGAAAGAGTGTTTAGTGCCGCCGCTCACCTTGTCAGCAATCGGCGTACGAGGTTACATCCAGAAAATGTGGAGAAGATGATGTTCATTAAAATGAATTATAATCAATTCCTCCGTGGAGACATTGACCAGCAGCAATTGCCTCCACAAAGTACACAGGGAGCTGAGATGGTGGATTCCAGTGGGGACGAATTGATAATCTGTGAGGAGGGGGATGTACACGGTGATATATCGGAGGATGATGATGAGGTGGACATCTTGCCTCTGTAGAGCCAGTTTGTGCAAGGAGAGATTAATTGCTTCTTTTTTGGTGGGGGTCCAAACCAACCCGTCATATCAGTCACAGTCGTGTGGCAGACCCTGTCACTGAAATGATGGGTTGGTTAAAGTGTGCATGTCCTGTTTATACAACATAAGGGTGGGTGGGAGGGCCCAAGGACAATTCCATCTTGCACCTCTTTTTTCTTTTCTTTTTTTTTGCGTCATGTGCTGTTTGGGGAGGGTTTTTTGGAAGGGACATCCTGCGTGACACTGCAGTGCCACTCCTAGATGGGCCCGGTGTTTGTGTCGGCCACTAGGGTCGCTTATCTTACTCACACAGCTACCTCATTGCGCCTCTTTTTTTCTTTGCGTCATGTGCTGTTTGGGGAGGGTTTTTTGGAAGGGACATCCTGCGTGACACTGCAGTGACACTCCTAGATGGGCCCGGTGTTTGTGTCGGCCACTAGGGTCGCTTATCTTACTCACACAGCTACCTCATTGCGCCTCTTTTTTTCTTTGCGTCATGTGCTGTTTGGGGAGGGTTTTTTGGAAGGGACATCCTGCGTGACACTGCAGTGCCACTCCTAGATGGGCCCGGTGTTTGTGTCGGCCACTACTGCAGGGAGAACACATATTTTCAGATGAACATGGGAGGGCAGAAGGCTGCCTAATACTGAAGCACCCCCAAACAACAAACCAAATGCAACAACTAGTTCAAGCATTCCTGGGGGAAGGCCTGCCGCAGATGGATTTGCATATGGTGATGTCATCCATGCAGTGGGTCAAAGTTGGTTCAAACACCTTTGCAAAGTTCTATAAGTTTGATACCCTGGCTGAGGAGGACCTCCTGTTTGCTCAATCAGTGCTGCAGAGTCATCCGCACTCTCCTGCCCGTTTGGGAGCTTTGGTATAATCCCCATGGTCCTTACGGAGTCCCCAGCATCCTCTAGGACGTAAGAGAAAATAAGATTTTAAACCTACCGGTAAATCTTTTTCTCGTAGTCCGTAGAGGATGCTGGGTGCCCGTCCCAAGTGCGGTCTACTTCTGCAAGACTTGTATATAGTTATTGCTTACATAAGGGTTATATGTTAGTTTTCATCGGTCTTGGACTGATGCTATGTTGTTTTCATACTGTTAACTGGGTAGTATATCACAAGTTATACGGTGTGATTGGTGTGGCTGGTATGAATCTTGACCTTGGATTAACAAAAATCCTTTCCTCGTACTGTCCGTCTCCTCTGGGCACAGTTTCTCTAACTGAGGTATGGAGGAGGGGCATAGAGGGAGGAGCCAGTGCACACCCAGATCAAAAGTCTTTTTTAAAGTGCCCATGTCTGCTGCGGAGCCCGTCTATCCCCCATGGTCCTTACGGAGTCCCCATCATCCTCTACGGACTACGAGAAAAAAAAATTACCGGTAGGTTTAAAATGTTATTTTTTTCTCTGCAACCCACTGCTAAATTGTGCTTCCTAGCTGTTTTTTATAAAATCACTTAATTAAATCTAACTCTGATTACGTCAGAGAAGGCCAGGTACCCTACACCATAAGAGGGGGTATGAAATTTTGACTTGTCTTCTTAAAGATCACCAAAATCTGTTGACAAGGTCAATTACATCCCTGGGTGGGATTGAACCACCAACCTTTTGGTTAATAGCCCATGTAAGTGCAAGAAATCCTGAAGCACTCACTCATCATGGGAAAGTACCAATGTGTTTCTTACAAAAATTCTCCAGATTATTGACTTTTTAAAGTTTTTCTAGGAAACGTTCTAGATGAATGCTTATTAGCCTTTGTCAGTATTGACTTTTGCAAGGTGTCTCTGTGGCGCAATCGGTTAGCATGTTTGGCTATTAACCAAAAGGTTGGTGGTTCAATCCCACCCAGGGATGTAATTGACCTTGTAATCAGATTTTGGTGATCTTTAAGTAGACAAGTCAAAATTTCAAAAAAAACCCTTATGGTGTAGGGTACCTGGCCTTCTCTGATGTAATCAGAGTTAGATTTGATTAAGTGATTTTATAAAAAAACAGCTAGGAAGCACAATTTAGCAGTGGGT
Source organism: Pseudophryne corroboree (assembly GCF_028390025.1). Taxonomy (NCBI): domain Eukaryota; kingdom Metazoa; phylum Chordata; class Amphibia; order Anura; family Myobatrachidae; genus Pseudophryne; species Pseudophryne corroboree. The sequence goes on from NW_026970459.1 coordinate 247,751, forward strand.
TGCAGAGAAAAAAAATTATGCTGGCAGAAAAGTACAATTGAGTGATTAAACAGCTCTTCATTTTCTGATTTTATGTTTATGCTAACAAATTTGCTCTCTGAAAAGTGTCCACAAAGCCAAGTCTCTGATTAACACCTTTGTAGGAATGGTTTTTCACCTATTACTGAATTAAACTTGCTTCATTGGAAAGGCATCAAAGATGCATCCTCATTTCAATGTCTACTGAAATAATACAGGTTGACACCAGGAAACGTCACTGCATCATTGCTGCTTCCTCATGGGGAAGTCTGTTTAATGTGAAAACAAGGTGATATCTAATCAGCACACAGGTAAGGAATTAAGAAAATCTTTCTTTATGGGTGAAGATGTTTCTCACAAATTGTTGTCCCAATGCATCATTGAAATTCAAGATGGAAGATGATTTTCATATATCACTTGTACATTTTGCATTGCTCTTCTGGTGACAATGTAGTTTGTTTTTGTCAATTACCATTTCAGTAATAGGGTAAAGAAAATTAAGTGGATTTTTTAAAGAAAACAATGCTGTCAATATACTATTAAAACAAATTAAAATGATAAAAGTTATTGTACTTTAAGTAAAAATAAAAGAGCCAAAATATCAATCCCAGTTTTTGATTACTTTAATTATAAAAAAAAAAATGCACATAGCAGAGGATAGTTTCGATCAATCGACCTCTGGGGTATGGGCCCAGCATGCTTCCATTGCACTACTCTGCTGCTCATGGAAGTGTAAGAGATCCTGAAGACTAAATTGATTAAAGGCCTAAAAGTACTTGACTATAAGGAAAGACTTACTAGGCTGAATATTTATACACTAGAAAAGAGGTGCCTAAGAGGAGATATTATTAATATCTTCAAATATGTAAAGATACATAACAAAGAGTTATCAGAGGAATTATTTATTAAAAGAACACGTGGTCACTCGCTGCGACTGGAGGAAAGTTCAGAACGCAATGGAGGAAAGGATTCTTCACTGTTAGGGCAATCAGGATGTGGAATTCCCTGCCAGGGAAGGTGGTAATGGCGGACTCTGTAATTGGATTTAAAAAAGGAATGGATACATTTCTGAATGAAAAAGCTATCCAAGGTTATAATACTTAAAATATCAACATGGTTAATCCGGGGGTAACATGAGTTATAGTAGCTAACTAGTCATAAAACATTATTCAGCAAGTATGTAGAATCATCACAACTTAAAACAGGTTGAACACGATGGGCAATTTGCCTCTATTCAACCTCAAAAACTATGTTACTATATTACTATGTTACTGTAGTATACAGAACACCACAATGTAATGAGCAGTGATAGTGAGCACTGATGAGGATACTAGAACTGACACTGAGCAGCAAGATGCAGCACTGGACTATTAGTAATGTACTGTAGTATGCTGAGCACCACAATGCAGCACAAGACAATGAGCAGTGATACTGAGCACTGATGAGGATACTACTGAGAACTGACACTGAGCAGGAGAGACACACTACTAGTATTACTGAGCAGCAATAAGTAACCACTGATACTGAGCACTGATATTGAGATTTCCACTGAGAGAACATAGCCACGTCCTCTCCGCTCTCTCTTCAATGCACGAGTAAAAATGGCAGCAACGCGCAGCTCTTTATATGGAATCCGAATCTCGCGAGAATCCGACAGCGGGATGATGACATTTTCCCTTGTTCAGGTTTTCCGAGTCAGGCGGGAACAACCGAGCCTGCTTTGGACCAGTGTAAACCACGTGGAGTTTGTGGGGAATTCGGTTCTCGGAGAACCGAACCCGCTCCTCTCTACCTTATACCCATCAATTTTTTTATTTTCAATCTAAGCCCCTGCAGTTTTCTGTAAGCATATGCTTCGCTATGATGATCAACAAGTCACAAGGGCAAACACTCAGGGTTTGAGGCGTAGATCTTAGGACCAGCTGCTACAAGCATGGCAGAGGTGTCACTATCACTGGTGACACCCAGAGAGGTGGCGAGGGAGATTGTAATGCAGTGCGCGCAGATAAGCAGCGCAATGGTAAAAAGGAGGCATGGTTTCATAGGTAGGGGCGTGGCCTGGTGGCCTGAATCTACATTTTGTTGCTCCGGGTGTCCCGGGGGTTGGGGGCTGCACCCGGGGACTAGTGTGTGAGCGGTGCTGGCTCCTGCACAGTGACAGGGCATGGCCACCCAGCATGACGCCTCCCTTCTTGACCATGCTGTAATTGCAGTCGCACTGCAGTTCAGCGTGATCATAAAAAATGGTGTAGGCTCCTGCTGGGGCAGACTGTATGTGCGCGCAGGAAGCCGCCACCATTTTTGTGATCACAGCGGCTGAATGTGATGTCATACAGCCGCTGTGACCATGCCTCCTGTGTCTCCTCTGTTGCAGACCCCATTTTGAAGCCTTGCCCCCGCACCGCTCCATCTCTGACTTGGAAATGGAGTGTTGCTGACCCACCTCTCCCCCCCTTCCCCGCCCCGATTGACAGGCAGAGGCGATCACATTCTCTGCGGGGTGCCGCAGAAAATGCAGGCACATGCGTATGCTCTTAGCAATTTTTGCAGTTGGATCGCTTATTGTGATTGCAATCCAACCTGAATCAGGCCCTATTACCTATCACAATGCGCTGCGGGCAGTACAAAATTGGGTTAATATAGGAGAAAAACCCCCAGACCTGTGCTCCTTAACTGTACCTGGTGGCTAGTGGAGCGGCTGCCCAGTAATCAGTATCCACCGCAGTGCGCACACGGCCCACCCCCTACGGCCTCGCTCCCCTTCATCAGCGGCCTCGTGATCCGGAAGGGTGGTGTGTGTGTGACTGACCTTAGGATGAAACCGGAGCCTCCGCTGCAGTGACCCAGCAACCAGGGCACGGGAGTATACAGCGCCGCTGGGAGTGATGAAGCTGCAGTAAAGATGTCTATTAGACCTAGCCTGCTGCAGCCCTTGTAGATTCTCATAAAACAAGTTCTTCTTTTCTTGTCAAAATTAATAGCTAAGAATAGGCTGCTTGAGGCAGGCCCCTGTTAAGTGGCCTGCTACTGAAGGCACCAACTACAAACTGAGCTCCCTGTTCATGGAAGCGGGGTTATAGAGGAGAATGCACTGAGCTTCTTGGGAACAGTCAAAAGCTTTGAGCCGGTTGGTGCCTCAGATCAAGATCCTACTCTACACCCCAATGTGAATCCTTGTGGAGTCCAGTGTACCCCACAGAAGAAATTAATGTGTCACACCCATTGGCAGCAACCTTAGAATAGCTGCTGACGGGCACAATTGAGAAAGGAAGGGGGGGGGGGACATTTGAATCCAGCACATAGATGCAATTCAAATATGTAATTTGTACCTTCCTATTTTAAAATATAATGGATGAACCTCACCCTGTGAGAACAATCTTCATGATCAAGAGATCTCATATGCAAAATAAGGATGAGTTGGGATAGGGCTGGGGAGGGTGGCTGCTCGGGCAGCCCCTCCCCCGTCAAGTTAAGGAGATTCAACTGAGGAAGCACAAGGGAACTCTCGTCTGGGGACAACAACTGCAGGGAGACCACATCTTTTCAGATGAACATGGGAGGGCGGAAGGCTGCCTAATACTGAAGCACCATATGCAACAACTAGTACAAGCATTCCTGGGGGAAGGTCTGCAGCAGACGGATTTGCATACGGTGATGTTATCCAAGCAGTGGGCCAAAGTTGACTGGAACCCTCATCTGCATATGAAAAGAGAAAAGGGGCATGCAGGGCATGGCGGCCTTTTGCAGTGCTTGGATGACCCCTAGTTCACATTAAACACCCCCACCCTCCTTTGGTGTGGGGCTCATGTTGGCCATGCCCCATCCCCTGAAGCATTCAAGCTGATTTCTTGCAGCAGCTGGGCACTGTAACAGCTCCAGAGCTGTTCTGTAAGGCAAGTAAAAGGGTGTGGGCCCTGCAGCACCACCTGTAGTTCGCATTGTGCGTTGGAAGGCACAAAGTAAGCAGACGGGAGGAGAAGTCAGGATAGTGCGCAAGGGCATTCTTTTCTCTTAGTCCGTAGAGGATGCTGGGGTCACATTAAGAACCATGGGGTATAGACGGGATCCGCAAGAGACATGGGCACTTTAAGACTTTCAAAGGGTGTGAACTGGCTCCTCCCTCTATGCCCCTCCTCCAGACTCCAGTTATAGGAACTGTGCCCAGGGAGACGGACATTTCGAGGAAAGGATTTATTGTTAAACTAAGGTGAGCATCTTACCAGCTCACACCTTAAGCATGCCGCAGAAAGTGGCATTCAACAGAACACAAGCCAACGGCATGAACAATTGCAGCAAAAAGCTGACCAGAACCATAACACAACATGTGTATAACCACAAGTAATAACTGCAGACACAGTATGGACTGGGACGGGTGCCCAGCATCCTCTACAGACTAAGAGAAAAGGATTTACCGGTAGGTATTAAAATCCTATTTTCTCATACGACCTAGAGGATGCTGGGGTCACATTAAGAACCATGGGGTTATACCAAAGCTCTTGAACGGGTGGGAGAGTGCGTACGACTCTGCAGCACCGAATGACCCAACTTAAGGTTATCATCAGCCAAGGTATCAAACTTGTAAAACTTAGCAAAAGTGTTTACTAAATAGCTGCTCGGCAAAGTTGCAATGCCGAGACTCCCCGACCAGCTGCCAAGGATGAACCCACCTTTTTGGGGTTTCTTTTATCGGTTTAAAGATAGAATGAGTGTGCTTTAATGTAAGCTCATTTGCATAGAAATGACAGTAAATGTTTGTTTCTTTTCAAACAGAACTTTCTTGACCATGCTACTTGCTTGAAAGATCTGGGAGCACATGGAATACAGTACAAACCATGCTTATAGCAAGGAGAAGACAGGTGAGAAATCTGCTTTCTTTCAAATTGGGCGCTCACTTTGATCTGAATGAGGACTGCTGGCACGGCACTCAGGCGACAGGTGGAATCTTGGTCATGCTCTGGTTTCTCTTCAGAACGAACAAATCTTTCGCCTTTTACTAAAGATTTCCGTGGAGAGGAGCAAAACTGAGTTTTATCTCAATTTTTGCATGCCCCATATTATTGGGGTTTCTTTTATCGGATTAAAGACAGAACGAGTGTGCTTTCTTGTTAGCTTTAATGTAAGTTTATTTGCATAACAATGACAATAAATGCCTGTTTCTTTTCAAGCAGAACTTTCTTGACCATACTAATTGCTTGAAAGATCTGGGAGCACATGGAAAAGAGTACAAACCATGCTTATAGCAAGGGGAAGCCTGGTGAGAAATCTGCTTTCTTTCTTTCAAATTGGGTGCTCACTTTGAGCTGAATGAGGACTGCTGGCATGGCACTCAGGCGACAGGTGGAATCTTGGTCATGCTCTGGTTTCTCTTCAGAACGAACAAATCTTTCGCCTTTTACTAAAGATTTCCGTGGAGAGGAGCAAAACTGAGTTTTATCTCAATTTTTGCATGCCCCGTCTTATTGGGGTTTCTTTTATCAGTTTAAAGATAGAACGAGTGTGCTTTAATGTAAGCTCATTTGCATAGAAATGACAGTAAATGTTTGTTTCTTTTCAAACAGAACTTTCTTGACTATACTAATTGCTTGAAAGATCTGGGAGCACATGGAAAAGAGTACAAACCATGTTTATAGCAAGGGGAAGCCTGGTGAGAAATCTGCTTTCTTTCTTTCAAAGTTGGTGCTCACTTTGAGCTGAATGAGGACTGCTGGCATGGCACTCAGGCGACAGGTAGAATCTTGGTCATGCTGTGGTTTCTCTTCAGAACGAACAAATCTTTCGCCTTTTACTAAAGATTTCCGTGGAGAGGAGCAAAACTGAGTTTTATCTCAATTTTTGCATGCCCCATCTTATTGGGGTTTTATTTTATCGGTTTAAAGATAGAACGAGTGTGCTTTAATGTAAGCTCATTTGCATAGAAATGACAGTAAATGTTTGTTTCTTTTCAAACAGAACTTTCTTGACCACACTAATTGTTTGAAAGATCTGGGAGCACATGGAAAAGAGTACAAACCATGTTTATAGCAAGGGGAAGCTGTCACAACTGAGGGCCTGAGCTGACGGGAGGCAGCCTCAGTTGTAGGGGCTGAGATGTACCGGAACCTGGGAGGTTGTATCAGACCCCTGGACATGTAAGTAACATAAATAATAAATGCCCGAAGGCGTGACCACGACAACTTGGATAAAAGTCAATGATGTTTATTATGACAACTCCGCAACACAGCAGCAGTAAAAGAAAACGTAAAAGTCAGCAAAGAATAAATACAGTTCCTGGGTACTACAGGATGGCAGGAGCCACAGGGCACTGGTAGTGTGAGATAGTTCTTATGATCTTCTAGATGGAAAGTCCTTACCAGGCCCGACTGTAGCAATGGAGATAACCCAGGATTGTGCCAGCTGGTGTTCCAGGAAAAGCTGGGTTGCTGAAGATAAAACAGCTGCTGTGGATACTGGCTGGAACCTGACTGTTGTTAGCACGTAGTGGATACTGGCTGGAACCAGTTAAATAATAAATGAACTTGGGAGCGATGAAATATGAACTGAAATGTAGAACTTGAGAGCGGAGAAATAATAATACCGGTGGAGAGTGGTAAAGTGTAGAAAGGACTAGAGATGAGCGGGTTCGGTTTCTCTGAATCCGAACCCGCACGAACTTCATGTTTTTTTCACGGGTCCGAGCAGACTCGGATCCTCCCGCCTTGCTCGGTTAACCCGAGCGCGCCCGAACGTCATCATGACGCTGTCGGATTCTCGCGAGACTCGGATTCTATATAAGGAGCCGCGCGTCGCCGCCATTTTCACACGTGCATTGAGATTGATAGGGAGAGGACGTGGCTGGCGTCCTCTCCATTTAGATTAGGGTTGAGAGAGAGAGAGAGAGATTGACCCGAGGCTGTGATACTGTAGAAGAGAGTGCAGAGTTTAGTGACTGACGACCACAGTGACCACCAGACAGTGCAGTTGTTTGTTTTATTTAATATATCCGTTCTCTGCCTGAAAAAAACGATACACACAGTGACTCAGTCACATACCATATCTGTGTGCACTGCTCAGCCCAGTGTGCTGCATCAATGTATATATATATATATCTGACTGTGCTCAGCTCACACAGCTTATAATTGTGGGGGAGACTGGGGAGCACTGCAGTGCCAGTTATAGGTTATAGCAGGAGCCAGGAGTACATAATATTATATTAAAATTAAACAGTGCACACTTTTGCTGCAGGAGTGCCACTGCCAGTGTGACTAGTGACCAGTGACCTGACCACCAGTATATATAATATTAGTAGTATACTATCTCTTTATCAACCAGTCTATATTAGCAGCAGACACAGTACAGTGCGGTAGTTCACGGCTGTGGCTACCTCTGTGTCGGCACTCGGCAGCCCGTCCATAATTGTATATACCACCTAACCGTGGTTTTTTTTTCTTTCTTTATAGTCATACTAGTTACGAGTATACTATCTCTTTATCAACCAGTCTATATTAGCAGCAGACACAGTACAGTGCGGCAGTTCACGGCTGTGGCTACCTCTGTGTCGGCACTCGGCAGCCCGTCCATAATTGTATATACCACCTAACCGTGGTTTTTTTTTCTTTCTTTATACATACATACTAGTTACGAGTATACTATCTCTTTATCAAC